>NC_083366.1:1955000-2255000 GCF_030254825.1 Meriones unguiculatus
ACATGTGTGTCGCTCGCTCAATTAGGAATACAGGGAAACCGAAAAGTGTTATCTAACACCGTATGGCACAGAAACAAGTTTCCAAAGAAAGAACAGAAACACAAAGCACAACTTGTAAACTAAATGACATAAGTGTCGCCTGTTCATTTATTATAAGAGGAAAAGTGAAAAGTGATATAACACACTGTACAGCACAGGAACATGTTTCCATCGAAAGAACAGAAACGCAAAGCACAACTTTGTAAACTAATTCACATGCGTGTCGCCTGTTCAATTATTATAACAGGAAAACTGAAAAGTGATATAACCCTAACCCTAACCCTAACCCTAAGGCCCTAACCCTAACCCTAACCCTAACCCTAACCCTAAGGCCCTAACCCTAACCCTAAACGTAACCCTAACCCCTAACCCTAACCCTAACCCTAACCCTAACCCTAACCCTAAGGCCCTAACCCTAACCCTAACCGTAACCCTAACCCCTAACCCTAACCCTAACCCTAACTTGTTCCTAACAGGAACAAGTTTCCAACAAAATAACGTAAATGAAAAGCACTACTTTGTAAAGTGAATCACATGTGTGTCACTCTCTCAATTAGGAATACAGGAAAACCGAAAAGTGTTATCTCGCACTGTACGGCACAGAAACTAGTTTCCATCGAAAGAACAGAAAAGCAAAGCACAACTTTGTAAACTAAATCACATACGTGTCGCCCGTTCAATTATTACAACAGGAAAACTGAAAAGTGATATATCACAGTGTACAGCACAGAAACAAGTTTCCAAGAAGAACAGAAACCCAAAGCACTACTTTGTAAACTAAATCACATGTGTGTCGCTCGCTCAATTAGGAATACAGGGAAACCGAAAAGTGTTATCTCACACTGTATGGCACAGAAACAAGTTTCCAAAGAAAGAACAGAAACGGAAAGCACAACTTTGTAAACTAAATGACATATGTGTCGCCTGTTCAATTATTATAAGAGGAAAATTGAAAAGTGATATAACACACTGTACAGCACAGGAACATGTTTCCATGAAAGAACAGAAACGCAAAGCACAACTTTGTAAACTAATACACATACGTGTCGCCTGTTCAATTATTATAACAGGAAAACTGAAAAGTGATATATCACATTGTACAGCACAGGAACAAGTTTCAAATGAAAGAACAAAAAAGAAAATCACTAATTTGTAAACTAAATCACATGTGTCGCTCGCTCCATTAGGAATACAGCAAAACTGAACAGTAATATATCTCACTGTACAGCACAAGAACAACTTTCCAACGAAAGAACAGAAAAGCAAAGCACTACTTTTAAACAGAATCACCTGTGTGTGGCTCGCTCAATTAGGAATACAGGAAAACTGAAAAGTGTTATCTCGCACTGTACGGCACAGAAACAAGTTTCCATTGAAAGAACAGAAACGCAAAGCACAAATTTGTAAACTAATTCACATATGTGTCGCCTCTTCAATTATTATAACAGGAAAACTGAAAAGTGATATAACCCTAACCCTAACCCTAACCCTAAGGCCCTAACCCTAACCATAACCCTAACACTAACCCTAACCCCTAACCCTAACCCTAACCCTAACCCCTAACCCTAACACTAACCCTAACCCTAACCCTAACCCCTAACCCTAACCCTAACGCTAACCCTATCCCTTACCCAGCCCTAACCTAACCCTAACCCTAACCCTAACCCTAACGCTAACCCTATCCCTTACACAGCCCTAACCTAACACTAACCCTAACCCTAACCCTAACCCTAACCCTAACCCTAACCCTAACGCTAACCCTATCCCTTACCCAGCCCTAACCCTAACCCTTACCCTAAGGCCCTAACCCTCACCCTAACCCTAACCCTAACCCTAACCCTAACCCCTAACCCTAACCCTAACCCTAAACCTAACCCTAAACCTAACTCTAACCCTAACGCTAACCCTATCCCTTACCCAGCCCTAACCTAACCCTAACCCTAACCCTAACCCTAACCCTAACCCTAACCCTAACCCTAAATTTTTCCTAACAGGAACAAGTTTCCAACGAAAGAATGTAAATGAAAAGCACTACTTTGTAAACTGAATCACATGTGTGTCACTCACTCAATTAGGAGTACAGGAAAACCGAAAAGTTTTATCTCGCACTGTACGGCACAGAAACTAGTTTCCATCGAAAGAACAGAAACGCAAAGCACAACTTTGTAATCTAAATCACATACGTGTCGCCCGTTCAATTATTACAACAGGAAAACTGAAAAGTGATATATCACACTGTACAGCACAGAAACAAGTTTCCAAGAAGAACAGAAACCCAAAGCACTACTTTGTAAACTAAATCACATGTGTGTCGCTCGCTCAATTAGGAATACAGGGAAACCGAAAAGTGTTATCTCACACTGTATGGCACAGAAACAAGTTTTCAAAGAAAGAACAGAAACGCAAAGCACAACTTTGTAAACTAAATGACATATGTGTCGCCTTTTCAATTATTATAAGAGGAAAACTGAAAAGTGATATAACACACTGTACAGCACAGGAACACGTTCCCATCGAAAGAACAGAAACGCAAAGAACAACTTTGTAAACTAATTCACATACGTGTCGCCTGTTCAATTATTGTAACAGGAAAACTGAAAAGTGATATATCGCATTGTACAGCACAGGAACAAGTTTCAAATGAAAGAACAAAAAAGAAAATCACTAATTTGTAAACTAAATCACATGTGTGTCGCTCGCTCCATTAGGATTACAGGAAAACTGAAAAGTAATATATCTCACTGTACAGCACAAGAACAAGTTTCCAACGAAAGAACAGAAAAGCAAAGCACTACTTTTAAACAGAATCACCTGTGTGTCACTCGCTCAATTAGGAATACAGGAAAACTGAAAAGTGTTATCTTGCACTGTACGGCACAGAAACAAGTTTCCATTGAAAGAACAGAAACGCAAAGCACAACTTTGTAAACTAATTCACATATGTGTTGCCTGTTCAATTATTATAACTGAAAACTGAAAAATGATATAACCCTAACACTAACCCTAACCCTAAGGCCCTAACCCTAACCCTAACCCTAACCCCTAACCCTATCCCTAACCCTAACCCTAACCCTAACCCCTAACCCTAACCCTAACCCTAACCCTAACCCCTAACCCTAACCCTAACGCTAACCCTATCCCTTACCCAGCCCTAACCTAACCCTAACCCTAACCCTAACCCTAACGCTAACCCTATCCCTTACACAGCCCTAACCTAACACTAACCCTAACCCTAACCCTAACCCTAACCCTAACCCTAACCCTAACCCTAACTTGTTCCAGGAACAAGTTTCCCACGAAAGAACGTAAATGAAAAGCACTACTTTGTAAACTGAATCACATGTGTGTCACTCGCTCAATTAGGAATACAGGAAAACCGAAAAGTGTTATCTCGCACTGTACGGCACAGAAACTAGTTTCCATCGAAAGAACAGAAAAGCAAAGCACAACTTTGTAAAGTAAATCACATACGTGTCGCCCGTTCAATTATTACAACAGGAAAACTAAAAAGTGATATATCACACTGTACAGCATAGAAACAATTTTCCAAAAAGAACAGAACCCCAAAGCACTATTTTGTAAACTAAATCACATGTGTGTCGCTCGCTCAATTAGGAATACAGGGAAACCGAAAAGTGTTATCTCACACTATATGGCACAGAAACAAGTTTCCAAAGAAAGAACAGAAACGCAAAGCACAACTTTGTAAACTAAATGAAATACGTGTCGCCTGTTCAATTATTATAAGAGGAAAACTGAAAAGTTATATAACACACTGTACAGCACAGGAACATGTTTCCATCGAAAGAACAGAAACGCAAAGCACAACTTTGCAAACTAATTCACATACGTGTCGCCTGTTCAATTATTGTAACAAGAAAACTGAAAAGTGATATATCACATTGTACAGCACAGGAACAACTTTCAAATGAAAGAACAAAAAAGAAAATCACTAATTTGTAAACTAAATCACATGTGTGTCGCTCGCTCCTTTAGGATTACAGGAAATCTGAAAAGTAATATATCTCACTGTACAGCACAAGAACAAGTTTCCAACGAAAGAACAGAAAAGCAAAGCACTACTTTTAAACAGAATCACCTGTGTGTCGCTCGCTCAATTAGGAATACAGGAAAACTGAAAAGTGTTATGTCGCACTGTACGGCAAAGAAACAAGTTTCCATTGAAAGAACAGAAACGCAAAGCACAACTTTGTAAACTAATTCACATATGTGTCGCCTGTTCAATTATTATAACAGGAAAACTGAAAAGTGATATAACCCTAACCCTAACCCTAACCCTAAGGCCCTAACACTAACCCTAACCCTAACGCCTAACCCTATCCCTAACTCTAACAATAACCCTAACCCATAACCCTAACCCTAACGCTAACCCTATCCCTTACCCAGCCCTAACCTAACCCTAACCCTAACCCTAACCATAACCCTAACGCTAACCCTATCCCTTACACAGCCCTAACCTAACCCTAACCCTAACCCTAACCCTAACCCTAACCCCTAACCCTAACCCTAACCATAACCCTAACCCTATCCCTTACCCAGCCCTAACCTAACCCTAAACCTAACCCCTAACCCTAACCCTAACCTTCACCCTAACCCTAATGCTAACCCTATCCCTTACCCAGCCCTAACCTAACCCTAACCCTAACCCTAACCCTAACCCTAAACCCTAAACCTAACCCCTAACCCTAACCCTAACGCTAACCCTATCCCTTTCCAGCCCTAACCTAACCCTAACCGTAACTCTAACCCTAAAACTAACGCTAACCCTGTCCCTTACCCAGCCCTAACCTAACCCTAACCCTAACCCTAACCCTAACTTGTTCGAGGAACAAGTTTCCAACGAAAGAACGTAAATGAAAAGCACTACTTTGTAAAATGAATCACATGTGTGTCACTCGCTCTATTAGGAATACAGGAAAACTGAAAAGTGTTATCTCGCACTGTACGGCACAGAAACTAGTTTCCATCGAAAGAACTACAAGCAAAGCACAACTTTGTAAACTAAATCACATACGTGTCGCCATTCAATTATTACAACAGGAAAACTGAAAAGTGATATATCGCATTGTACAGCACAGGAACACGTTTCCATCGAAAGAACAGAAACGCAAAGCACAACTTTGTAAACTAATTCACATACGTGTCGCCTGTTCAATTATTATAACAGGAAAACTGAAAAGTGATATATCGCATTGTACAGCACAGGAGCAAGTTTCAAATGAAAGAACAAAAAAGAAAATCACTAATTTGTCAACTAAATCACATGTGTGTCGCTCGCTCCATTAGGAATACAGGAAAACTGAAAAGTAATATATATCTCACTGTACAGCACAAGAACAAGTTTCCAACGAAAGAACAGAAAAGCAAAGCACTACTTTTAAACAGAATCACCTGTGTGTCACTCGCTCAATTAGGAATACAGGAAAACTGAAAAGTGTTATCTCGCACTGTAGGGCACAGAAACAAGTTTCCATTGAAAGAACAGAAACGCAAAGCACAGCTTTGTAAACTAATTCACATATGTGTCGCTTGTTCAATTATTATAACAGGAAAACTGAAAAGTGATATAACCCTAACCCTAACCCTAACCCTAACCCTAAGGCCCTAAACCTAACCCTAACCCTAACCCTAACCCTAACCCCTAACCCTAACCCTAACCCTACCCTATCCCTAACCCTAACACTAACGCTAATCCTATCCCTTACCCAGCCCTAACCTAACCTTAACCCTAACCCTAACCCTAACCCTAACCCTAACCCTAACTTGTTCCTAACAGGAACAAGTTTCCAACGAAAGAACGTAAATGAAAAGCACTACTTTGTAAACTGAATCACATGTGTGTCACTCGCTCAATTAGGAATACAGGAAAACCGAAAAGTGTTATCTCGCACTGTACGGCACAGAAACTAGTTTCCATCGAAAGAACAGAAAAGCAAAGCACAACTTTGTAAACTAAATCACATACGTGTCGCCCGTTCAATTATTACAACAGTAAAACTGAAAAGTGATATATCACACTGTACAGCACAGAAACAAGTTTCCAAGAAGAACAGAAACCCAAAGCACTACTTGGTAAACTAAATCACATGTGTGTCCCTCGCTTAATTAGGAATACAGGGAAACCGGAAAGTGTTATCTCACACTGTATGGCACAGAAACAAGTTTCCAAAGAAAGAACAGAAACGCAAAGCACAACTTTGTAAACTAAATATCATACGTGTCGCCTGTTCAATTATTATAAGAGGAAAACTGAAAAGTGATATAACACACTGTACAGCACAGGAACATGTTTCCATCGAAAGAACAGAAAGGCAAAGCACAACTTTGTAAACTAATTCACATACGTGTCGCCTGTTCAATTATTATAACAGGAAAACTGAAAAGTGATATATCACATTGTACAGCACAGGGACAAGTTTCAAATGAAAGAACAAAAAAGAAAATCACTAATTTGTAAACTAAATCACATGTGTGTCGCTTGCTCCATTAGGAATACTGGAAAAGTGAACAGTAATATATCTCACTGTACAGCACAAGAACAAGTTTCCAACGAAAGAAGAGAAAAGCAAAGCACTACTTTTAAACAGAATCACCTGTGTGTCGCTCGCTCAATTAGGAATACAGGAAAACTGAAAAGTGTTATATCGCACTGTACAGCACAGAAACAAGTTTCCATTGAAAGAACAGAAACGCAAAGCACAACTTTGTAAACTAATTCACATATGTGTCGCCTGTTCAATTATTATAACAGGAAAACTGAAAAGTGATATAACCCTAACCCTAACCCTAAACCTAACCCTAACCCCTAACCCTAACCCTAACCCTAACCCTAACCCTAACCCTAACCCTCACTTGTTCCTAACAGTAACAAGTTTCCTAACAGGAACAAGTTTCCAACGAAAGAATGTAAATGAAAAGCACTACTTTGTAAACTGAATCAGATGTGTGTCACTCGCTCAATTAGGAATACAGGAAAACCGAAAAGTGTTATCTCGCACTGTACGGCACAGAAACTAGTTTCCATCGAAAGAACAGAAAAGCAAAGCACAACTTTGTAAACTAAATCACATACGTGTCGCCCGTTCAATTATTACAACAGGAAAACTGAAAAGTGATATATCACACTGTACAGCATAGAAACAATTTTCCAAGAAGAACAGAAACCCAAAGCACTACTTTGTAAACTAAATCACAAGTGTGTCGCTCACTTAATTAGGAATACAGGGAAACTGGAAAGTGTTATCTCACACTGTACGGCACAGAAACAAGTTTCCATTGAAAGAACAGAAACGCAAAGCACAACTTTGTAAACTAATTCACATATGTGTCGCCTGTTCAATTATTATAACAGGAAAACTGAAATGTGATATAACCCTAACCCTAACCCTAACCCTAAGGCCCTAACCCTAACCCTAACCCCTAACCCTAACCCTAATCCCTAACTCTAACCCTAACCCTAACCCTAAACCTAACCCTAACCCTAACGCTAACCCTAACCCTAACCCTAACCCTAACCCTAACCCTAACTTGTTCCTAACAGTAACAAGTTTCCTAACAGGAACAAGTTTCCAACGAAAGAATGTAAATGAAAAGCACTACTTTGTAAACTGAATCACATGTGTGTCACTCGCTCAATTAGGAATACAGGAAAACTGAAAAGTGTTATCTCGCACTGTACGGCACAGAAACTAGTTTCCATCGAAAGAACAGAAAAGCAAAGCACAACTTTGTAAACTAAATCACATACGTTTCGCCCATTCAATTATTACAACAGGAAACCTGAAAAGTGATATATCACACTGTACAGCACAGAAACAAGTTTCCAAGAAGAACAGAAACCCAAAGCACTACTTTGTAAAATAAATCACAAGTGTGTCGCTCACTCAATTAGGAATACAGGGAAACCGGAAAGTGTTATATCACACTGTATGGCACAGAAACAAGTTTCCAAAGAAAGAACAGAAACGCAAAGCACAACTTTGTAAACTAATTCACATACGTGTCACCTGTTCAATTATTATAAGAGGAAAACTGAAAAGTGATATAACACACTGTACAGCACAGGAACATGTTTCCATCGAAAGAACAGAAACGCAAAGCACAACTTTGTAAACTAATTTACATACGTGTCGCCTGTTCAATTATTAAAACAGGAAAACTGAAAAGTGATATATCACATTGTACAGCACAGGAACAAGTCTGCTGAAGCCAGAATGGAGGAAGCTGTGCTGGATGCCTTTCTGGGATCAGGAGAGGAAAACAGGTTAAGAAATGGCCCAAAAGAAATATGAACAGCAAATGATGCTGACACCAGGGGCAGCTGATCAGGTAGTGGAGCAGGAGAAGGCCTTGAATTTGGCTAATAAGAAGTCAAATTACAAAGAACAGGAGCACAGAAGTGAGTGAATGCATGTTTCTCCTACGTGGTAGAGTGAGCACCATCTCTAAGCATACAGGGAAATACGATAATTTCATGTGCAGAGTGATCCCGCATCTTTGTGTGGCTACAAAAATGCCCCCTTTATTTCTTCCTGTGATGATTTTTGAAAAAATTCATAACCATAGGCAGAGGAAAACTTGCCCTGGGAAGTGGCACTTGCCTGAAAGCTGTCTGTGCCTAGGAGCGGACGCCATGGGCCAGTGCTTAGGCTGCTCTATTAATAGCACTGAGCTACCCAGCAGGTGACACTGGGCCAGAGAACTCAGCCTGTTCTTTCCCCATGGATTCAAAAGCCAAGTTCATGGAGTAGGCATGAGACAGGAAGAGGCAGCAATCCGATGAGCTGGCCTTACAGGTCAGAATGTAGCATGAAGATCTGTGAGTGTTCTCATTTTGCTGAGGCAGGAGGCTTCCTGGCTTCCTCTTCCCATCTTCATGCTGTGTGTGAGAGAGAGAAAGAAAATGAGAATATTCTTTTATGCTCTGAAAACATACCTTGCTTGGTCTCTGTTTTCCCCATCAGGGAGCAGAAAGAAAAATCCGAGATGAAGAGAGAAAGCAGAATAGGAAGAAAGGGAAGGGCCAGGCCTCCCAAACCCAGTGCAACAACTGTAAGTCAACCCCTCCCCAATGCTGATTGTAGCCAGCAGGGTCCTTTGAAGAGACAGAAGAAGCTGGCTACAGGGGAAGGTACGAAGGCTCCAGGTGTGGCCTGCTTTGCCCCTACAGTGCAGACAGGGGCAGCGTTGACATGGAAAGCAAACAGAAGTCCTCCGCGGTACACACAGGACAGCTGGAAGTGGAGGAGCCTTCTACCCTCATTGTACTTCCCAGAATCCCATGCTCTTTTTGTTTATTTGGGCCTGGGGAAGGGCATTTGAAGCATAATCTAGGCTGCTGGGAAAGCTTTGGGGGAGGATCATGAACTTGGCTGACAGTGTTCATGTGTGCATAGCCCTGTTCTGTGGTTGTTGTGGTTTCGTGCAGCCTCTGACGGGAAGCTGGCCGCCATACCTTTACAGAAGAAAAGTGACATCACGTACTTCAAAACCATGCCTGACCTGCACTCGCAGCCCGTGCTCTTCATACCAGATGTTCACTTTGCCAACCTGCAGAGGACTGGACAGGTACTACTTTTGCTCACAGCCTCCTACTGCCCTCCTCAGGGTGTGCTGGTGTGTACGCAGAACAGGCCACAAAAATAAACTCAAGCAGCAGGGGAATGGCAACACAAAAAGTAGGTTTTTACAGAAAACATTGTCTTGGGAGGAAATACTGGCATGCTAAGGCAAAGAAAGGTGTGAGCTGTTATTAGAGCATTGTTGACAACAGGACAGGAGAAAGCTCCTCATCTGCCTGTTCAAGTTGTGGTGTCTGTGAAGCAGACTCGGTCAGTGCACATATCGCCACCTAGTGGTGAGAGGTAAAACTGTTTCATACATTTCATACATACATTTGCCCAGAGGAGAGAAATTAAGATCTTGTCAACAATTTTTTCCTTAGCAAATTAGTAGTTCTCATTGAGTGGATAAATCATTAGTCATCTGAGGGAAAAAGAGTGTTAGATCTTCCTTCAAAAACACAATAGCCAAGTCCTATGGTTATATCTACAAATGAAATGAAGGATTGGAAATCAAATAAATATTCAATAATCATTATGACAGCTTAGTTTTGTGGAAGATTATGCAGACACTGAAATTTAATGATGAAAACTATGCATCCACAGGAGAATTAATTATGATTTTGTTCAATAAAAACTAAAAGGGTACTGGTGTGCTGGGTCTAGCACTCCAGTGCTGACGGAGCTGAACTGGAGCTTGCTCAGGGTTTTTCCTGTGCTAACTGAAGACTGGTCCTCTATAAGGGAAGGTTTACAGAATTCTCGGGTGATGCTGATGTTATTTCCTTTACTCTTTAAGGTTACTTCTCCCAAGGGAGAAATGAAAACTGGAGAAGAAAGAAAAGATGTTTCTTAGCATCAGCCCGAGTTTGTTTTGGCCATACTAATTGGGACTTTAATTTTGCCTCGTTTTGTTTTCTTTTGAATCCAGAATCCTTAGCTGAAAGGATTGTTTTGAGAAATAGGAGCATTATGACAAACTCAAGTCCCCTCACATTCTAAGTGCTGGGACTTGACATCAGCCTGATTTCTCAATCTTGCAGCTTCTCCTTTTTCTGGAGAATGTTTTATATAGTGACAAGGCAGCTGTACAAGCAGAGGATCATGGTGTGTGGGGGGGTTGCATGTGTGCATATGCATGAGTGTGTGTGTGTTTATTTGTTTCTCGGTTCATGATATAATATGATAATAAATATATTCATACTTTTTGCATGGAGTACATTTCTACTAAAATTCATTTTAACATTTCTATCTTGTCTTATTACATAGGAACCAATATATAAGAGGAAAGAATATGAATATTGTATCTTTTCCAGAAAAGACAGCCAGCAAGGCTGTGTGTGTGAGAGAGAGATGGTTGCCTGCATGTGGCACCACTGTCTGGCACTGTCTGCAGGATACTTCAGTTTCTCTAATTCTGATTGTGCTTGCCACTGCTCGTTCCTAATGACACTTGTCCTTGGAGATCTTCCTTTTGCCACATGACCTTTAGAGCATGAAGAGAGTTAATGAATGAAAAACTGAAATAAAAAGAGGAAGATGTGGCTCCCCTTAAAGTGTGGAGATTTTTATTGTATATGTAAAGGACAAAGCAGGCAGAGGGAGGAGTCCAGGCTGAACATGGCCAGCTGACTAAACGGGCAAGGAGAGAGAAGTAAGAGAGAAGCCAAGAGCTGCCACCAGGTTCAAGAGGCAAAGAAAGCCAAAATGGCTGAGTTACATGCTGTTGGAACAGGAAGTCCAGCCAAGAGAGGAGTGTAGGGGAGGGGTTGGGGTGAGGTATGTTGAGAGGAGCCACAGGTCCTGAGGGATGCTGGCCCGATTTGATATGTGAAATAGGCATCCCAGTTAAATATTTGTCCACCAGTTTCTTTGCTGACAGTTTACCCTTACATTTCTGTGGTGATGGGAAACCAGGGTAAGCCCCCTTTGACGAACAAACACCCGGGAGCCAGCACAGCCTTTCTAAAGAATGTGTTTAGATCTTACCAACAGATTTTCTTATTGTCAGGAGCAACATTTGGCAGAGAGCCAGAGTAACCTGATCAGATCAGACCAGCTTAAGCTAGAAATAGTCACATTTCTGAATTTACTTTATAAAAATCTAACACACACACCATTGCTAATCAAATGTATCTTTTTTCCTCTTCACAGATAGTTTGTACAGTCAGACAACTCATTCAGATTTCTGTTTTATCCTGTCTGACATGAGCCTCTTGTTTTCCCCACAGGTGTATTACAACACAGATGACAAACGAGAAGGGTAAGAGCAGTCCTTCATTCTAAGCACATAATGTTTGTTTGTGGGGTGGCAATGCACCTTCCCAGCCTGGGCCGCCCTGGGCAGGAGATGGGACCTTCCTGTGTGCTGTGACCTAGAACGGAGAGAGGGGCAACAGGTGGTCACCTTTTCCTGCAAGCCCATCTTCTGTGCCTTCCCTTTCTCCCTGTGATCTGCCTTTGACTAAATGGTAATTTTGCAAATGTGGCCCATCCCTTCTAGTGCACTGTTTGTTGAAATCTTTCTGATAGCTCTTGCTTCCCATCGTTTCATCTCAGCACAAGATCTGGTTGAGAGTGTAAAAGCCTTTCCTGCTTTCAAAGCTGCCCGAGACACAAACAGCTCCTGAAGCCTTACTCAAGGTGTTGAATGGGGCCTGAGTAGATTGAGAACCTGTTCACTGCCCTGTGGGTTTGGGGTAGGAAGTTGTCTTCTGTATCTTCCAGATGTGTCTCTCTGGCCCCATCTTTGCAGAGAATATATGCCCACCTATAAATGTTTAGGGGCAGCTAACTCTTCAGTGTAGTTTCTTTCCTTAACTCATTTTATATACTCAGAAGCTTGCAGGTATGAAAGGGCTGTTTTAAGGTCACGAGATGACTCTTCTCGGACACAGTAATGTTGGTAGCACATTCTCACGGGGTAGGTGTTGAGCTGCCTTCTATTTGAATATTGCCAGTGACGAATGCTCTCTGCATATGAGGAAGCTCATTATATTATTTCTAAGAGCTGGGTGGTTTCAGCTTTTAGAGTTTAAAGGAGGAAAACTGTACTTTGGCTTATTCTTTTGGAACAACATAGGGCAGAGGCAGGGGCAGATGCCAGAGCTGTTCCTCTGTGGCCTCTACCAGTTAGAGAATGTCATTTAGGCTTCCAGTCTCTTGAATGACACTGCCTATGTTTAGTATGATCTTCTCTGGTTAATTAATTCTTTTTGGAAACATCCTGACAAACATACCCAAGAGTGTGTTTTACAAATCTTCTTAGGGTCTCTCATTTCATATTGGTTAACAGTTGAGATTATCATAGCACGTTCTCTCTGATAACAGTGTTCAACTTCTGTCCATTCACTCCTGCTCTGTTCTCTGGATAAGCCTTTTCCACCCTCAACATTCAAACTTCTATTCTTCCCTGAAACTGTTCTTAGTTAAAATATAATTTTATCTTTTAATATCTTAATTTCTCTCATGGGAGACTACTAAATTTATACAACAACAGCAAAAAAGGAGCATTTTGCCTCTGTGTAGGTTTGTGTACCAGTTGCATGCGTATTGCCCATGAAGGCCAGAAAATGGCATTGAATCCCTGGAACTGGAGTTACAGATGATTATGAACTGTGCTATGGATGCTGGAAATTAAACCCAGGTCCTCTGGAAGAGCAGCCAGTGCTTTTAACCTCATAGTTCTCCAGCCTGACCACTAAGTTGGTTTTGTTTTCTTTTTATTTGCTTTTGTTTTCTGAATACATGTGTTTAGAACCTCCTGAATTGCAGATTATGTTGGGAACTCTCTTATAATCCAAAGGCTATATTTTTCTCTTAAAGCAGGCTAAAACCACATTCATTCCTTAATACATATTTTATGCTTATTGTTTGCATTAGTTGTGTATACCTAACATCCCAAGATAAATTTCCTACAAACCATAGTCAAACTTTCCCATTCCTATGTAAAACACTTCATAATTGGTGAAGGAAGTATAGCTGATATTGCTGGCTTTATTCCTGAAGCAGAAGTTTTCAAGTGACAGACCAAGGGCCAGATCTTCTTTTGGTGGGGGTGGGGGTGGGCAGGGTCTCAGTCTGTAGCCCTAGCTGCCTGGAACACACCATGTAGGCCAGGCTGGCCTTGAGCTCACAGAGATCTTCCTCCTGAGTGCTGGGATTAAAGGTGTGTATGCCACACAGCCTCACCCATTTTGAATGGTCTACAGACTAAGATGGTTTCAATAGTTTAAAAACCTCCAGTGAAGACTGGCATTACATGATCAGTGATATGAAGTACACCCGAGCCTCTGCAAGGAATGTTTTTCTGGAACACAGCTGTATTAGTTCCTTCATGTGTTCTCTATGGTTTCTTTGGTGATACAGCAGCAGAATTGAGTGTTACAGTAAGAATCTGAAAAACCTTTGCTGCTGGGCCCTTTTTAGACAAAGTTTGCCACCTTCCGTCTCAGAGGAAGACACTCTCAAAGGAATTAAATTAAATAACCCCCAGGCTGCTTAGGACTGGAACTTGTCCAGGACCAAATCTCTAAAATCAGTTGTAAATCCTTTAAGTATTGATTAGAAAGACAAGCATAGTGGCTCATGCCTCTAGTCCCAGAAATCAGGGATCTGAGGCAGGAGGATCAAACGTTTTGGCTAGCCCAGTCTGTCTAGAAAATAAAAACTCCCATTTCAAAAACAGAAATGGGTAGTTTGTTCTTTTTATCTTGGGACAGAAATAATCAAATTTCAGTTGGTTGGAACAAACAAGTGATTAGACCTATGAATTCTAATCTTTAAATCACATATTTTATAAAGAGACAGCATGGCGTCATGAAAAGAATGTTGGCTTGAGCTCAGGAAGCCAAGCCCATCCTCTGGACTGTTGTTTATCCACATGAAGCCTCATCCAGCCTAACCTTCCTGTCCCTAACCTCCATGTCCTCAGGTCTATACTGAGGGTGCTGTAGAAGGCTCTCTCTCTTACATCCCCAGCATTTGGCATTTTGCTTAGTGGTATTCCTGAGATAAAGTTCACAGGGAGTGTTATAAAGGGGAACTTTAGGAGAGTGTGAAGTGATTGTGCAGACCCATCAGCCTGTCTTTTGCAAGCTAAGTGGCCAGTGACCTACCTGTAACTCCACTGGTCTCTCCATAAGAATTGCCTGTGTTGTTGCGTAGTCATCCATTCCAAGGACAGCCATGTCCTGTACTTCCATACATCTATGGTTGAGCAATGTGGGCAGGTTAGTGCCTCTGTGTTAATGCATGCTGGGTCCTTGGCTATTGCTATATGTTAAAGTAATAGCACTCCCTGGATACCTTGGCTAGGTTCTGAATGCTTTTATGTGTATTCTTTTCATAATAGGAAATCTGGGAGATAATAGGAAATCTGCTAATAGGAAATCTGTTAATCTGCCATTAACAGTGAGGAAAAAGGCCTTGAGAAATTTGGAAACGTCTTCAAAGTTGTCTAGCTGGTACATGATAGAAGCACAGGTTGAGCCAGTGCCTACCCATAATTCCCAGCACTCACCAATGTGCCTCCATTGCCCCGTTTCCTCAATTCTAGACCCATGCATGGCTGAGGGGAAGGCACAGGGGTGGGGGCTGGGCATATCCTATTGTGTAAGCTTTCTGGTCTTTACCAAGGTCTAACCTTGTTTCATCTCATGAGCTCTCCTGGCAGGGCAGACAGATCTCAGAGCTCTGAGGACACCGTGTGTGCTCATCTAGCCCTGAGGAGGTACTAACATCAGTGGCATTGTCACAGCAGCCATCAGGACGATGGATCAGGCCAAGCTTGTGATTTTGAGTTAGCTTCACTGTTTGCGGTAGTTAAAGAGGCTGGAGAATAACCCGCAGAGCGTGTCTGTGCCTTGTGCTCTCCAGAAGTTTCACCATAAGTCCTGGTAGCTTTGTAGCCCTCTCCATCCTTGCTCTTGTATCAGACCTAACATTTCTCAGGATTTTTTGGATGAATCTTAATATTGTTTGTTGCTTCCAAGGGTCTTGTTTTCCTTGTGATTAACCCCACAAACCTATGGCTGAGTATGCTGCTGGCCCTGGGTTTTTCTAACTGATGGCCTCGTGATGGAGATGATGTCAGGGAAAGCTCTGCTCTGTTGCTCTCTGATCCTTTGAAAATGATTATATAGTGTCACTGAGCTGGGCACAAGAAGGCCTTCAGCCTGCATTCTTCTCATTAGAATGCGGGCAAGTCATAGCTGCCTTGTTTGGTTTTGCTTTGAAAAATAAATGAAACTACTGGATTCATAACATATAAAACTTACTGACTCCTACTGGGTTTATAGATTTGAAAGTGTTTGGCCTCCCAAGAGAAATGTGGTTTATCTGAGATACTATTTTAATGACAAAGCCTGCTGTGGCTTGGATTAAGTTGTTCTCAAAAGTCAACTGAACTGGAAAAAATATAAATGAATCTTACTTTGTGAAGCAGCTTGACTCACACAGCATGAGAAGGTATCTGATAACATTTCAGGCAATTTACCAGTTATTAACCTAATAGTGCCTGGCTGCTATGTGTATGGATTTTTTTTTAATCTTCTAGTTCTAAGTTCATGGTCACTAGTTCATGGTCACTACTATTACAGTTCTAAGTTCTTGGTCAGTTCCAAGAGGAGACAGTATCATGCCTGCTTTTATGACAAAGCAGCAAGGGCAAGGCAGAGGCAGCAGTGTTCTAAAAGTTCTTTACTGCCTTCAGGTGAGACCTGAGTCGTAGTTTTTTCCTTAGCTGTTTCTACTGTTTGACATAGAGGAAATAAAATAAGATGGCTCTTGATAGGCTATCCTCAAAAGCATCTCAGATTTCTTGGGTAGCTCTTTCATGAGATGGTTCCCTTGAAGGTGGCACATGCGAATAGCCTTTTTTCCTATTAGCTGAATCACAGTGTGGAAGGCTGATAACACATTTGAGCCTTCTGTCATTGTGGACACAAGGGCTAAGATTGTTCTTATTCAGCTGCCTCAGAGTGCTCGGGACGTAAGTGAGCAAGGCGGAGATGTGTGTTAAGAAACTCAGTTGGCTGATGCTCCCTTTGGAGGTAAATTAAGTACCGTTGGTTTTAGTGATATAAGCTTCCAACATGGATAGGAATGTTTTCAGACTGTCCCAGGTAGTGTGCATGTGCTTTTATAAGCTGGGTCCCTACCAACCCGACTTGGGAAGTGTTGAATGGCTCTCTGGTGGCAGGAAGCTCACTCAGGCAGGAGTCACAGTTTTGTGTTACCCGCAGGACTGGGGTTAATTACTGTGTCCATCTCCTATGTGAGACCAGGAGGTAGTGAGCTGTTTGCTCTGGGTGGAAAATCTAGTCTTCTCTGTTCTTGCCCTCAGCCTGTGATCATCAGCATCTTCATTGTCTTCATCTAGCACTTTGGTGGTGCTTCCCCTCAGTCCCCAACACTCATGGAATTCTCCCGGGAGCCTCCTGTAAATTTAGCATTTTTATTATTTTTTAAACCATGTGTGCATTGCATGTGGGTATGTACACGTATGTGCAGGTGTTAGTGGAGGTCAGATGCATTGGATCCCTCGGAGCTGGAGGACAGAAAGCTTAGCCCCCTGCTATGGTGCTAGGAACCTAACTCTGGTCCTCTACAAGAGCAGTGTACAGCCTTTATTGCTGAACCACCTCCCCAGCCTCCTTTTAAATTGTATTAAAGTAATTAATTTTTATTTGCACATAATATTTGTACTTATTTATCTGGTGTGGTACGATCACTTGACAGTGTAAATAGTGTATACTGATCAATTTGGTGTAATTAATACTTCTAGTTCCTCAAATATTATCATTTCTAAGTCAACAGCCTCCTTTTAGGAGACTGAGGAGCAGGGAAGTTGAGCAACATGCCAAATTTGTACAGTAATAAACTACAAAGCAGGGATTTTAAATCCATCGAGGTGGTCTGACTGCTGAAGTCCTGTCCTAACCATTCTGCTAAGTGATTGCTAGACACTGCCTCATGGGCTAGTCTTCAGAGAAATGATCATTTTCTACAAGTCTGCATCTACGCCTGCGACTAAAGAATTGTAAATCTCCACTTTTCTGATTTCTCTTCTAATTCCCTTAGTCTGTCTGGAAAGCATAAGAACTTTGAAAGCAAATGCAGAACTGACTCCAGAGAGAATGTTCTGGTCTCAGTGGAGTGGGTTGAACCTTCACTGTGGCAACCAGGAAAGGGAGAACTGTAGGAAGCCAGGACAGTCTTCAAGAGAGGTCTGTTGAACTGGCCTGTGTTGTCTCCTGTCGGGAGCTCACCGTGGATGTGAGAGGCTGCTGCAACTTGGGTGCCATCAGCTTTTCCGTGGTCCTGACCTTCTGAACAGAAAAGGAGAGGCAGGCTCAGCAACCTCCCTTTTGTGGCTCCATCTTTCTCCCTCAGTGGGGATGGTGGTGTAGAGCCTGCAGGGGAGGACAGGTTAGTACCCTGTGGTGTGACACTCTCTGATGTATTTAACCATTTCTGCCTGTCTTCTCCAGCAGCAGCGTCCTTGTTAAACGGATGTTCAGGCCCATGGAAGAGGAGTTTGGTCCGACACCGTCTAAGCAGATTAAAGAAGAAAACGTAAAGCGAGGTATCTCTCCTTCCTGTGTGCCACTGGTGTGAAGGTTAGGGAGTGTCTTGTCAAGAACTCACTCCCTGAGACTGAACCATTCCCAATCCTGGTGGGCTTTCCCTCATATGGGAGGTTACAGGCTTTTCCATTACAGGCCTTGGAGGAACGGTTATGTGGCTCCCAACTCCTCCAGCAGGGAAATACATAGTTCAGAGGACATTGGCTCTGTGAGTGCGTCTCATGAACCAGTGATTCAGAGATATTCAATAGATAAAACAATTAACAACAAAAGGTTGGGCACGGCCATATGAGATGGTGGCTCCCAGTTCACCATCACTTGTTTTCACCTCCATTCCTTGGTGTCTTTTCCTCCCTGACTTTACTTAGGAATAGGGCAGAGTCATAGGGAAACCAGGAGTCACACTGGTGTGTGGAATTATATTTACAGCCTGGTAGCTGGTCCAATAACTATTTTTCAAAGCTTGTGAAACTGCCACCAAAATTGCCACTACAAATTGTATTGGCCTATAAGTAAAAGTTAAGGTATGGCTTCTGAAACTTTGAATTCAGACACAGAGGGCGCTGTAACCTACCAGCGGTAAAAACCACCTCCACGCTACCTCCAAGAGCTTCTCTTTGGAGAAGGATGGAGACATCACTGGGCCCTTGCTCTTAGCAGTCGCTCAAGAAGAATGGTGACAGTTAACAGCAAAGCCATCGTTACAGGTTGTTTTTCCTTTGCAGCCACTTGTCAGGGTAACTGGGTCAGAGTCATTTTGGGGCTCCACAAGAGGCTGCCTGCCTTTGGCTGTGTGATGTCTGGGATGTTCAGTGCTGGTTCCTGTTGTGGTTGGCAGGATTGTTGCCATTGGTACACCCCAGAATAAATCTAATGAAAACTGGCTCTGTGGGCAAGCCCTCTAACGGTCTGGAGCCCAGTATGGCCTCTAGGCTAGCTGTCAGCAAGCCTGACAGGGGAAGGCTGAGACTGCCCCACCTGCTCAACAAAACAGAACAAAATGAAGCACCTGAGCTCTTACCAGCCACCCCTGAGCAACAGGAAAAGCAATGGTTCAAGCTGAGGCTATTTATTAGTAGTGCTAATTTTAATAGAATGTAATCTCTCTAGGGTCATCCTGATGGAAGTTGCTCTTTCCCTCTCTTTCTGTTGTTGAGAGCACCAAGTGATGGTGAACTGGGAGCCACCATCTCATATGGCCGTGCCCACAGGTGCATCAAGAAGTTACAGAATTTCCACCAAGTAATAGCTACCAGTATGTCTTCCTCTTGAGTTTACTCTTCCTTATCTGGATGTAGCCAGGGTCCGCATTCTAAGTATTTTTCTCACACTGTTCACATTGCCTCCTTTTCTGATAGCCTTTGGGTTCTAGGCAGCTTAACTGACATGGAAGTGATGCAGGATTGCTTCAAGGGACTAAAGTTGTAAACTTGTAGGAAATGCAGTCAGTCTGCATATTTACTCGGCACTTCTGTTTTGATGTTTGATAAAGAAGGCACCCGTGCCCAAGTCTGCCTCTCTCCTTCCTCTGCCTCTCCTCCCGTTACCACAGTCACCACAATCTAGCTGAACATTCACAGGCCACAGAAGGGAGTTTGGGCAGAACCCCTGTCAATGTGGCCTTTATATGCACAGCTTTAAGAAAGCCTTTGGGACGGAGGGGGAGGGGAGACATGGAGTTTGGATTTGGCTGATTTCATTTCCCAGTCCTGCCTTTGTTTTTCTGCCGATGGTGATGGTAGCTAGGTGGATTTAAGATGATAGTTGAGATGTAGGCTCACCAGTGTTTTGCTGTTATTGTTTTTGCCTGGGGCAGTTTTCCCTAGTGTGGACAGATGAGGGGTTTCAGCTTTTTCTTCCCTTGGGTGGGAAGTTATGCTGCTGCCAGAGGATAAAAAGAGTAGCCCTCTGGAATGCCGGACTGCACCTGAATGACAGTGGCCAGTTTTTTGTTTGTTTGTTTGTTTGTTTGTTTGTTTGTTTTGTTTGTTTTTGTTTTCTGGAAGCTGCCCTTTCAGCATGATTGCTGGAGTGGTGGGCACAGGAGGAGGGCTCAGTGGTCAGGGGAAGCAGAAGCAAGGGTGACCATGTTTGTGGGACCCCACAGGTGCATCTTAGCCTCCCGAGGTCCATTTACATTGCTGAGATCGGCAGTGCCTGCCCATCTTAGCCTGCACACTCCCCAGTTCAGAGCTCTTACAGAGAAGTGAAAGGAAAAGCTATGCCCTCGCTGGAGGGCACAGGGGCCACACCTACTTCCTGGTTGCTTCTGTAGGTTGAAGACTGAGCCTCTCTGTGTGCTGGGCCTAGATGAAGCCTACCACATGGACCTTATTTCCCAGAACTGGCAGCAGGCACCTATGTGCTGGATGCTAGTGTCCTACTTCACAGATTATCCAGGCAGGGAAAGATTAAGTCATTAGGGTCACAGCAGGGGCTGAGCTGGACTTGCACCCAAATCTGTGATTCTCTGCATCCTAAGTTCTTCCTGGACTGTCCTAGGTGCTACCCTGGTACCCTTCCAAGCCTGTGCAGGAGAATGTCTGCCTGACCTTCTCTTCTCCTGGTGTCATTCCTTTCTAGATTTGGTGCTTCTATGCTCTTCACAACTCAGAGATACTTGAGTATCTTAGCCTTCTCCCTCACCTCACCATGGTAGGAGCTGTCTGGAAAGCATCCTCTTTTTGGCTCTTTCTTTATGACTCTCACAATGGTGTCTAGGTCATCTGGTACCTGCCTGTCTCTCCTAATGGACCATAAACTCCCTAAAGGCAGAGAATGGGGTCTATTAGCTCTCTGCCTCAACCTCAGCTCTTGGTATATACAGCCTATGGCACCCAGGAGCCTTCAGTGGTATTCACTGAATGAGCACAGGGAACAGTAGTCATGAGGAGACTGTGTGCCTTTCTTGAGAAACTAAAGTGTGGATCTAGGTGTCAGAGCTGGTACATCCCAGTAGTCATTGGCCTTTTGGCAGAGCAGGTGGTGTCAGCTTGAGACTCCCATGTGACAGGAGTCACGCTGGCTGTCCCCTTCTCTTGTAGTGCTTTTGTATGTGCGGAAGGAGAGTGATGACGTGTTCGACGCCCTGATGCTGAGATCGCCCACAGTGAAGGGCCTGATGGAAGCGGTAAGCCACAGCCCCCTCAGCCTCCAGAGTCCCTGCCCTGCCACCTGGGCAGAACTTAGGTGGCTCCAGAATCAGAAAGAAAGTGAAGAGTCGAGTTCTTTGTAAATATCCATGTCTGTGTCAGCCTATCAGCGTGTTAAGACAGACTTTTGGAATAACAGCCAAATTCCTATTGGTTCCAGACTAATCATCCCAGTCAGATGCTTTGGAGGAAGGATAACATGGGGCTTTTGTTTATCTGTTTTAATAAAACCAAATTAGGTGCATATAGTGTACAAATAAACACAAACCAAAAAATGTATGGTGCCTTGCTGGCTTGGGTAGCGTATTCCAAAGTGGAGAGAGGACATGTTGGTTATGGGGAAAGATCTGCTGCAGAACTGCAGTGGTTTGAGATGATTCTCCCCTTCTCTCCGCTGCCCTAGGCCAGGGTTAGCAGCACGACCTAGGGAAAGCTGTGTTTTATTCACACGCTGTTCACCTAGCTTTGACTGTGCCTCAGTATGAGCAGTTTCAGAGACAGCTGTGCAGTAGGGGATAGGCTGTGGCAGTGATGGGGACCAGCGCTGCCTCTCACCTCTCCTGGGGGCTGCTGGTCTGAGAAATGCATCGGATGGGATATTTGGGCTTATGGCTGAACACTGCAGTACGTGAGGAAGTTCCTATGTGTAGACCACATAACACAGTGGCCTGAGATCACTTTCATTTGTACTTTTCCCTGGTGTGTGTCCATGCTAGAACATGCTACAAACCAGCGCTTCCTTCTCTTTACTGGCAGAGTAATCATTCACTGTATGAACACAACATACTTCATTTTTTTTCATTCATTCAGCTGACAGGTCCATGTGCTTTTCCTTCTTGGGGTGCTCCTGAGAATGCCCTGCTGTGAATGCTCATGGGCTACTTTCTGTTTGGACATCTGTTTCCAATTCTTTAGGAGTATATACAGAGTAAAACTGGCAGGAAGACACAAAATGCCCTCTATTACACGATTCAATTTATCAGTAATGTCCAGAATCAATGACTTCTGGGAGAGAGAAAGCAGGCAAGTTTGCCATGGGTTGGGGAGCAGAAGGAAGATCTACACTAGTGCATTTCCTGTGGAAGTGATGAGAATGTTTTGGAACTTGAGAGAACAGCTGTGTGATGTTGTGAATGTATTGTGAGTGTCTATCTACAGTTCTGAGTAGTAATCAGAAAAAAATTAGAAGAATGTGGCCACGGTGGGTTTCATACTGCTCCCACCCTGGCATTTCATGACCCTGGTCATTCTGAGCAGAGCAACACTGTCACTCTCCAGAAAGTGCAGGAGGAGGCTTGGCAGCTTTTTATTTGTCGTGACTTGTGGGGACTATTGATTTCTATTCTACTCAGAGCAGAAACAAATCCAGAAGCAAATGCAAGAAAGACTATGGAACTTCTAATGAACTATGATTTTTGTTGTTTGTTTTGTTTTGAGACAGGGTCTTACTGTGTAGCCCCAGCTGACCTGCAATTCACTGACTGTATAAGCAAGGCTGGCCTATATAATTCAGAGATCCACCTGCTTCTGCCCCGGTAGTGCCAGGACTAAAGGCTGTGTCACCACCATCATGGGCTCTGAATTTTAAACTGATTAGAAAGAACAGATACTACAAAAGCCCTAGAAGGGATGGACCAGGATTTTTTTTAATGACCTTGAAATTGCTGAAGGATGGATAAATGGTCTACAAAATAATGTAAAATAGTCAGATTTCTCTGAACATCATTGTCCACTTCCATACCTTAGTCTGGTTTTTAAGAGCAGATAAAATAATTGTTTATAGGAGTATCTAGAGGTTATTTCAATGCACATTCTTAGTCCTTCCTGCTGAAGAGGCAATGTTGCTGAAGATTCAGGCTGACCTGGATTCTTGCCTCACCTTTCTGAGCACAGGGATTATGGGACTGTAAGCATATACCACGAGGCCTTGTAGGAATCCATATTTAACCAACTCCTAGAACAGCCTGAGGGATGGATACCACAGATCTAGAACAGGTTTGAACTGCTGTGCTATGCTGGGATCCTGCTTTGGTCCTTGGTGTTTTTTTTTTCCTTCTGTAACCTCTGTCTACTTTCATAAGTACCCTGAAGATGTGTTCACACTGGACCACTGTGGAACAAAAGGTCACTTCACCTACTCAACAGCAACTTTTCTAACTTTTCAGCCTCCCTTCAACTCCTGTGTTGTTTTGGTAGATGGTAAATGGGGGTGAGGCAGGGGAATGGGTAGAGAGATCTGCAAGCCTTGGAAACTTCAGGTTCCCTCCATGGCTTTAGTCATAGTCTTCAGGCAATTCTGGCTTCATCTTCCTTTCAACTTGGAACAAAAAAGTTTCCTTAACGTTTAACACAAACTACCTGCTTGCTTCTGGAGTGTTACAAGTGGGAAAGGTGGTCAAGAAGAGCCTTTTCAGGGTCCACAAGTGGGCTGGTAGTGATCTACAAACCAAGTTCATCGACCTTAGGGGTGTCAAGACCACAGGCTCTGTCGAAGGGGACCATCAGCGTGTGATGGAGATGGTGTCTTTTGAAGAACACTAGAGCTTACTAATGTAGTTCTCTTTTTAAAAATGATTTATTTGTTTTATGTGCATTGGTGTTTTGCCTGTATATATGTCTGTGTAAGTGTGTCAAGTCACTTGGAGCTGGATTACAGTCAGTTGTAAACTGCCATGTGGGTGTTGGGAATTGAACTCAGGTCCTCTGGAAGAACAGGCAGTGCTCTTAACCACTGAGCCATTTCTCCAGCTAATGTAATTCTATCCTGAGTTGATTTGTGTCTCTGTGTGAGGTAGGAAAACTGACTGGAATGTGGATCCGCCGAGAACCAGGATATTTTATTATACTCACATTTACCAGTACATGTTTGTATGTTATAATAAATATGTACATGGGTATATAATATGCATGTGTAATGTATGTGTATTCCTATATATTGTAATATGTATGCATAAAATGAATACATAAATTTATACATCATCTCTCCATATCTAGAATTTGTTTCACAACTTTCCATAATACTAAACTTCATGAGTACTCAAGTCCATGTATTTTATATAAAATAGCATATTCCTACGCAACTTCGGCAATCCTCCATCTGCTTTAAACCATCCCTAGTTACACTACCTGATGAATGTAAAAGCTATGTAGATAGCATTGTTTAAGAAGTAATGGCAAAAAATGTCTATACATATTCAGCACAAGCACAACTTTTATAAAATACTTTTGATCTTTAGTCACTTAACCCTGTGGGTGCTGCCTGCAGTTATCGAGGGCAGACTGTATAGATGTCCGTATTGTTAGTGGCATAAATATGGGTGATATGTGCTTGTGTGAAATGAATCCACATATGTAAACGTGTCAAGAGTACAGTAGAGTGGTCAGTATTCCCTGTCTTCAGCCATGACTCTGTTACTTGGATATATGCTCCCTTTTACTTATTTTATTGCAGTTTTGTCATTAGCATACAAGACATTAGATTAAAACATTTTTGAATGAAGTGAGTTTTAGTACACTCTCCTCCCTCAGTCTTCCCACCTCTTGTCCCCAACCTCTGGCAACCTCCTTCAGTCTCTTTTCTTCTTTCATGTCATACGTTTTTTTCTGGTTTTGTTTTTAAAGTAGTCTTTTACTTTTTAAAAAAAGAAAATAATTATTGACAGTGATGAAATGTGACTCTGTCACCTAAAAAAAATACAACTGTGTTTCCACCCTTCCTTCAGGTGTGAACTGGTATTTGAATCAGAAGGTACCATATCAGACAGATTCATGAACAGTTCCGAGGTGGTGACTTTCTGTAGCCCACATGGATGTCCTACAGCCTGTGAGCCAGGCCACATGATGGGTGCAGTAGCTCGGTTAGCTAGAAGGTGGTATGCTCACTTTAAAAAAACTGGTGTTTGTGTGTATGTGTGTGCACATGTGTTTTCATCAGTGAGCATGGGCTGTGTCATGTGTGGAGGTCAGAGGACAACACTGAGGTCACTTCAGCTTCCCCCTGATTGAGACAGGCTCAGTCTCTGCTGTAGCACCTGCTGCAAGTCCATGGGAGCTCGGCCATTGCAGGTGTGCACTGCAGCATCTGGCTAAACGTGCAGTTTGGACATCCAGACTCAGGTCCCCATGCTGTGTGGCAGGCACTTTAACCACTTAACCACTGAGGTGTGTGGGCTTGCTGTTTCTTGAGACTGTTTCAGAGCTTGCCTGGCTCTTACCACAAGCATACACAGCAGCAAGCAAAAGATCATACCTCCTAACTGTGCTACTTCCTGTGGGCCAAGCATTCATACACACTAGTCTAGGGGGGCCATTCCTGAAACCACCACATAGTAACCTTATGAAGAGTGAACTTTGACCACAGAACCTCGGAGCTTGTTCTGGAGGTCAGTGAAGCCACTCAGACCTCAGGGCTCTTGCACATGCTGTCCCCTCTGCCAGGATGCTCTTCTTTCATATCACGATGTTGGGGCTGCTCACCCCCAGCTCGTGGGGCCTGTCAGACCACTCACATAAATAACACCTCTTCTCTGTGTGCCTCCACCTGCTTTATTTTATTTCAACCTGGTGTCTTGATCAGTTTTTATTGTCAACTTGACATGACCTAGAGTCACCTAGGACAAGGGACCCTCAGTTGAAGAATTGCCTGAGACAGACTGGCTTTCGGCCATTTCTGTGAAAAATTGTCTTGACTGATGAATGATATGGGAAGACCCAGCCTGCTGAGTCAGCACTGTCTCTAGACGGCTGAGCAAGAGCCAGTCAGAAAACCAGTAAGCAGCTTTCCTTTCTGCCTTTCTGCTTTACTTCCTGCTTGAGTTTTTTAGCTTCTCAGTAACAGACTGGTATTTGAGGTATAAGAGGAAATAAACTTTGTCCTCAAGTTGCTGATGGTCAGAATGTTTTGCTACTGCAAGAGGAAAGAAGCCAGACCACCTGGCATACCTAATATTGGTTGGGTGTTCCTTCCTTCTTTTCTCCAGTAGAATATACAGTCCCGAGGGGTTTGTTTCTTGCTTTCAGTTGCATATCCTCAGGCCTTGGGCACAATGTTTGTTGCAAATGTTTGCTATTCGCAGAGTATGTCCCACCATGCTGAGTGCTACAGGCTCCTTTTAATTATTGTCATACTCCTATGAACATGGCATGGAAATAGCATCATCACCATTTTACAGATAGGGAAAATGAGGCTGGAAGACATAGGTGCCTCTTTTACCAAGCTCTACCCCAAATGGTGGCACCACCCTAAGCTCTCTATCAACTCAAGTCTAGGTAGGCAGATGTCCATATGTTTACATAAAAGAAGAATAAACAATGCCAGTCACACAAAGAGTAAAGGGAAAGCAAGAATCGATAATAAGCATCTGGGAAAGAGGCGGGATAGACAGTTGATTGATCAGCCCTTTGCCAAGTACATGCTTTGGAGAGTGGAGAGCCTAATTACTGAAAAGAGGAGCCAGGAATCGATTCCTTTTTCTTTTAGAAAAAAGGGCGACTGAACAGACATGAGACTACTGCTGTTGAGTAAGCAAACTTTTTCACTTGAAAATTAAAAAGAAATTGCAAGTGACACTAACCAAAGCCAAATCTTAGAAGGCAACTGAGTGAGAATAATTAGGTGAAAATACTGGGGACTCCATCCTCCCCCTCCCCCTTCCCCCCAGCACACGTACACATGCAGCAAGCACTATGCACAGAAAGGAATGCTATCCAGGGCTTCCTACTTTTTTGTGCCATGGGTGCCTTTTGCAATTTCAAATCCATTGACTCTTTGAGAGTGCTTTTAAGTATCTAAACTAAAACAGAATTACAAAGAAAAGCAATGGCATTATGAAAGGCAGTCACCAAGATGGTAGAAAGTGTCTGTGATGTAGGATAGTGCATCAGATATGATGTAGGGATAAGATGAGTAGCACCCAGTGTGGTGGGTGAGTGCAGCCCATACTGTGAAATGCATACAGAAAATTTTAAAGATTCATTATTTTGTGTGTATGTCTGTGCACATCTGTCCCTACTGATGAGGAAGTAGTGAACATCCTTGTGGAAATAGAACCCGAGTCCTTTGCAAGAAGAACAAGTGCTCTTGGCCTCTGAGCCAGCTTTCCACCCTGCAGGCCGAATGCTAATGCACCACAAAATATCCGTGATCCACACCACCAAAAAACAAGCTAGTTGCTGTGTGGGAAAGGCATAGAAAGGTTCTGGTTTGAGGCTAATTTAAGTATGGGTGTATGTATGTTGTCCTATCCGAGTTCTGTGCATCGTCTTGCTGTGGCTCTGGCCAGCTATGCTGAGGAAGTAATCAGGAAATAATGTGGAAGCAGGCTGCTCTCAAGGAGTTTCTGAGAACTAGTTCTGTTCACTGAGTGGTTCTAGATCCCCAGGGAATGAGTAAGGAAGTGAGGTCACTCTTGAGAGCCTTGCCATTTCAGCAAGAACTGAATTCAGTTCAGAGCTCAAAAGACAGAGCTAGCTCACCATACCGGGTTCCTCTCTCTCTCCCTCCTCCCTCTCCCTTCTTCCATCTCTTTCTGGGTCTCATGTGTCCCAGGCTGCCTTCAAAACTTGCTATGCAGGGGAGGTTGACCTTGAACATATGCTCCACCTGCAGTGCTGAGATTGTACAGATACCCTTCACACCCAGTTTATGTGGTCTTGGGGCTCAAACCTAGCCTTGTGTATACTAGGAAAGCACTCTTATCAACCTGTCTAAAATGGAAGTGGCTCCCTTTTATTGCATATGCAAATAGGACACCAAGGGGCTTGCTAAATAGTGTAGGGGCCTCAATGGAAGGAAGAGAGAAGAGAGTAGAGGCAATGTAAAGTATTCCTGAGAGGCTTAACATTTTTTATTAACTTCTCAACTTTTTATTTCTCATTTTATTGAATTATGGTTCAATTGTCTTTATTACACATTATATGACAGAGTATCTTTGGGAAATTCAGTATGTATGTGTATATGCATTTACTATTATATAAACTAGACCAACTGTGTCATTGTAATTTATCTGCTAAATTTCTCCAATTCTGAATTAAGTCTTCCACCATGCGTGTGTGTTTGTGAGACTTCCTGTGTCCATTCATTTCCCTTAGCTTTTGCCTCTCCAGCTGCTACTCATCTGCTTCTCATTTTATCTGCCTATTTGTTTGTTTACATTTTCTGCAAACAGGCCCTTCTAACACAAGGCCTGTTTTCTTTGCTGCCTCCAGGCTCTTGTGAGAAATGTTGCCTTTTCTATTTATTTGCACGTTCATGTGGAAGTCAGTAAACAACTTGCAAGAGTCAAGGTTCTTGCCTTCCACCTTGTGTTTCTGGAGTTGAGCTCACCTGGCCAGCTTTGGTGGTGAGGGCCTTTACCCACTGAGCCATCCCACTGGCCAACAAGTGTGTTGTTTTGTTTTGTTAACTTTTGTTCATTGGGCCTTATTGTGGCTGTGGGGAAACCTCATCAGGACCACCAGTGATGTGCCCCACGCAGGCAAGAGGATACTTGTCTAGTCTGTCTTTATCACCCTGCCTCTCTGTCTTGCTTCTGAGTGTACATATGGTGAAGAGGTCTTTCTGCCCTGTGGTAGGGATGGAAAGGCAGGAACCTAGGGTTCTCTGGAACAAACTTTTCTCAGGATCTCAGCTCATTTGCATTTTTGATAGTTAAATTAAAAGTACTATCCTATCATTATTTTCATTTGAAATTTTTAAGTAAAAGTTCAGTGCAGTTTTCATATGCTTATTGCCTGATTATATTCTTCTTGTATATAATTTTTCTGTTTTTTTTTCTTTCTTCTCTGCCCTGTTCCCCATCGAGTTCTTTTTAACGAAGCAGTTTGCTCTGTATATATTGTTTGTATTTTAAAATGCTTCCGAGCATATTATTTTTCTTTGTGGTATGTTTGAGCTACTGATATTTCAGAATTCCACAGTTATTACTATTCAGGCTTGTTTTGCAGGTGTCATGTCTCCTGGAAAAACTGTACTTAGGATGATGGCTATCTGAAGAATGAACTCATGTTTATCTTTTCCTGTGCTTTCATGGTCTCAGTGGTCTCATCTTTCATATATAAATCTTTTATCCACCTGAACTTTTTCTCTCACTACCTCTTGAGGTTGGTCTGGAGAGCACTCCATCGCTCATGCTGACCTCAGGGCTGGGCTCACAGGGGTGAACCACTGCAAGTGGCTCAGTTGAAATGTGTTTTGATGCATGGCTACCTATTTAATCCAACATTGTGAGTAGATGTTTTTTTTTCCAAGGGATTGGAAATGCCACTTTTATCAAGATTGTTTTGCTGAGTGATTTAAGATCTATCCAAAGGGAGAATCAAAATTGGGATGGCACTAGACATGGGCTCTGACACACTGCGAAGCATGAGCTGCATTTCTCTTCCTTCTAAGGGCAGAGGAAATAATGACTTGGTGAAACTAGTCAGGGCCATAGTTAGTGAGCTGTGACCCTGTGGCTGCTAACGTGGATTGGGGCTCCATTCACTTCTCTACGCCTTATTTTGTTAATCTATAAAGCCAGTGGCTTGGGCTGAATGGTCTCAGCAGTTAGTGCAGGGAAAGTGTTCATCATGAGGTTTCCTGACGTGTCTCATTAGGGGATTGTGCTGTGCTCAGATGTGAGGTCTGAGCTGGAATGCTGTGCTTCCCAGTGTGTCCCTGCTCTCTGCTGACCACTTTCCTGTTATTCATGTTTCAGCTGTCTGAGAAGTATGGGCTGCCAGTGGAGAAAATCACAAAGCTTTATCAGAAGAGCAAAAATGGGTAAGAAAAAAGCTAACTCAGCTAGCTGCCCTGTCTGCAAGGTACATTTTTAATATAGCTTTACCTGTTGTCACATCCGTGGCCCACGATGCTAGCAGTTCAGGCAGGGAGACCCACAATGCATTTCTAACATGTCACCCGAGGTGCTTTCATCTACTGACAGCCTCCCATGGGCGGGAGTAGTCTAGAGGTGGTGGGACATCGGGGAAAATGACGTTGCAGAACTACATGTAGCTCTTCACATTGGCTTCTGAGTGACACAGTACGGACAAAAATTAGCTGAGGCTAAAGGAAATTATTTCAAGGTAATCATTAATGAAATCTCAAATGGGCGTCAGGCTGCTCGCCCACATGGTAAGGAACAGTGAACAGTTAGTCCTTCCTGGTTGGGTGGTGAGGAGCCTCTGGGTTCCCTGCTCCATTTCCTCCTCACAGGCTCACTGAGGAGGAATGAAGCCCAGGGCCTGCTTAAGTATTTGCCCCAGGTCTCACTTTCAGTAAACAGAAAGCATATTCAATGCCTGCAGGGAGGTGGGCCGCTTCAATGGCCTCAAGGAGCAAGTGCTTCCCTCTCCTCTGCCCCTCTTAAGACCTTTCTAAGGCTTCCTCTTTGGGAGTAGGTACCATAAAACTCTTCTGGACCCTTTTCATAAAGAAAATGTGACCTGGGTTCTCGGGCTTTCTGATTTTGCAGTCTTTGGCTGACGGAGCATCAAACTTGAACTCCTGTTAGACACTCGGTGAATGTGTGCTGCAGTTCTTTCCAAGATCAGTGCAGTAGGCTGGGGATACCACTTTGAGTGAAGCCTCAAGTCTTGCTGGCTAGAGAGCTTCAGTGTGGACAAACACACTGCTGATGGCACTGCCTTTCAGCACTGGGCCTGTGAAGGCCTATGCATAAGGCTTTTATCCCAACATCAGCCCACTAAGCGTGGGTGCCTTTTAATTCCGTAAAAGAACAAACTGAAGGTATGGCAGCATCCCTGATGACACCACTATAAAGTGATTCAGGGAGTCATTCTTTCTCAAATGGAAATCTCTTTGGCTAACAAGAGTGAGACAGGCTCAGGCACTTCTCAGTCACAGATAGAGGTGCTGGAGGGACACTTTACTGGTTAGGAGCGTGTGTGGCTCTTCCACAGGACCCTGGTTTCATTCTCAGCACCTACATGGCATCTCACAACTACCTGCAATTCTAGTCCAGGGGATTAAATTGGTCTTCAGAACTCTGAGGGTACCATGCACAATGCACACATACCGTACACAGAGATGCATTCAGGCAAAACACTCAAATATAAGACAAAAGCAAAATTTATATAAAAAAAAATCACAGATAGACTCTGGAAGTTGGTTTTCTTGAAACCAAACCACCATGGAGTAGGCAGCCAGGAAGAGGTGAAGTAGCTTGGGGTGAGGCAAAGCCAGCTTTAGACCCAGCTCAGGCGTTCATTGGCTGGGTGAAGTTGGAGAGCCATTGACCTTACTGAGTTGTTTCTTACTTGCAAAGCGCTGCTGATAAAACTTGCCTTTATAGTTGCTGTAGAGTCATATGTAACTTTTACTGTACATGTGTGTTCAGCCAAGGGCAGTTGAGGTTTGTAATGAAAATACAGAGGGGCCTAAGAATGTGATTAGTCAGTAGCTTGAAGGCTGCTCTTGCATAAAGCCCTCTGTTCACTGGCTTTGTTTCTTACCCCACCCCATCTCACCCAATTTCGGCAGCATCCTGGTGAACATGGATGACAACATCATTGAACACTATTCAAATGAGGACACCTTCATCCTCAACATGGAGAGCATGGTGGAAGGCTTCAAGATCACGCTTATGGAGATCTGAGCACTGGGCCCAAGTCCCCTTGACAGGAGCTTCCGGTGCACTCCTTCCTGGGAGAGGTGGGCTCGCTGCCCTACAACCTGGAGACCCATCTCACCCATCCCAAGTGACTGTTAAAAGACTGCTTGGAAGGGGGCAGGGCCCAAGGCCCACCAACAGACCAACAGTCAACTCTTCTACTTGCTTGGAGCTGAAGCCTGTATCCCTCGGCTAAGTTCTTTAAGCCTGTCAGGCCCTTATTTATTGTCCATTTTTTCCCCAAGAGCCTGGAGTCCAGGCCCTCCAGGACTCTACAAGTTACTGATAGCTCCACCTGAGACCTCCAGAGTTCCCCCTTCAAGGGAAACACAGCTAGTCCATTCATCTCGAAGAGCCTGGGGAACTGCGATGCCTTTTTTCTTACCTCTCCACATTTCTTGAGTGGATGGACAAGATGAGCTGCTTCTTGGCACAGTCGTCATGGGTGGGGTAAAGAGGACACCCATTTTCTGGCCTGGAACCTTCAGGTTGCTCTGAGGAAGGTCATTTTGCTTAAATACCTCCAGGGGATCTCAGCAAATAGCCACTGGGCCTTGTTCAGGAAGACATTCCGCTACCATGTCAGTAATAAGGAGCACAAAGTATGATTGACAGCCATGTACATAATTTGTACCTAATATTGCAATAATATATTTTACCTGTGGTGTGTGGGCATGTTTACTGCCATTGCCCTGGAGGGGACATACCTGGAGACTCAGAGCATTCTGCTCTATCTGAGAGGAGGCTAGGAAAGAGGCCTTTAAGGTATCATGTGACTGGTGAATGCCAAGATGGACTCTCCACTGAGCCATGCTGAGGACTTGTTTCCCCAAATGGAGCCCTCTCCCCTCAGACATGACTCTCCCTTGAGGCCATCACATTTTGTCTCATGGTGATCTGTTGTCTAAGAGTGTCCTTTGAGCTGTTCAGGAAAGATCATGCTGTCAGCACCTTCTTTAGCACTGGAGTGAGACACCTTGAAGCTTATGCAAAGTTTCCGCAAGGGTTTGCACTGGGGTCCTATCCCTGGGGCCTGCTGCAGAACTGCTTGGCTTACAAGGGATGGACACAGTAGTGGCTCATAGTTTACAAGCATGTCCTTCATCTCAAGTGGCCCCTTTGCAAAGCGAGCCAGCAGCTCAGCTGGGCTGTGACAAGCAGACATTGCTTCCTCTGGCTTCTGAAGATGGGAAGAGGTGAGGCTGTCCACCCTGGCTGTGGAAAGCGTGGGATTTCTGGAACTTCTGAGACTGGCTTTGAGAGGCACACTGGAGAGCTAAGGCTGTTTCCTCCTCTCCTGGCCCTTGGGAGGGCAAGAGAAAAAGGCTTTCCTGAACAGCATGCCCCATGGTGGGCCTCAGTTCTCTTTGAGAGGACAGGTTGGTAGTTTGGGGATTTTTTTTGTTACACTGTGGGCTGAGCACTAGTTCAGATAGTCAGGCACATCCCACCCCAAAGCCTGGAAAATGGGGCAGCTTCCATGGAAAGGTCCAAATTTGTCTATGAAGCACTTTGATGTCTTACCTGGAGGCTCTGTTCTCCAGCTCCTGCCTTCTTGCCCCACCTTCCCCTGAGAGCCCGAGCAGCCGAGGCTGACTCTAGCCTAGCTACCCAAAGCTGCAGAGGAATGGGCTGGAGAGTAGGTGCTATGACCAAGAGGATCCAAAGAATAGCAGGGGCACCTTTCTGAGAGCCCACTGGGCTCCGAATCCCTCTGTGTTGCCAAAGGTTTGTATCCTGGGCTCAGCTCTGCTTAGTCCTCTGCTCCACCCCACATCACTTGCTGAACCAGCAGCTTGGGGACCCTCTAGGGCACTAGCAGGGCTCTGATCTAAGGCAGACAAACTCAGTGTTGGAAATATATGCTCTATGCGCTTCCCATGCTACAGCACTTGGGGTTAGCTCCAAACATGAATGGCAGACCTTAGGGTGGCTCAGGATTCCAGGGAGACAGATCTGTAGTGATCTGACAGGCTCCCAGCTCTTCTCTCCAGTTTCTGGAAAACTGCCCATCTCCCCCGAGGCAGAGGACCAGCTGGAGATGGCTTTGCCTTTGTCCTGAGTCACTACAGTCCTTGTGGTAGCCAGAACAAGGGACATGAAGCCAGGACCACAAATAGGGGTACAGAGGCAGGTCCAGGAGTGTCTGTTGGTGGACTTCTCTGCATCCATCCCTCGCTGCATTAGCAGAGCTTTGCTGAGCATCATTTCCTGAACAAAAATAACAAGATAGAAAAGCTTGTCTTTCCTTTGTCCCCGAATTGACCGCACCCAAACTTTTTTTTTTTGTAATCCATAAAAGGTTGGGGAACACATGAAGCAGGTGTTTTCATTCTATGTCCCCACTGAAACTTCCTCAGTGTTTAGAAATTGGAACCAACAACAACAAAAATATACAATGGGCTGCCATCTTGAAATCAGTTCCTAAAAGACTAAGGCATGTCCCAAAGCAGAATCCTGGGAAGCATGAAATGAGTTAAAACATTTATTTTTCATGCAACAGGAAAAGAAGGTTTGTGCCAAATTCTAAGAATGGCCCTTTCTGAAAGACAAACAAGGGGAGACTGATTTGTATACAATCTACTCCCACATAGAAAAAGAGTAAATGTAACTTAATAGTTTTGTAAATGGGAGAGGGGAATCTATAAACTATAAATATGTTATTTTATTTTTTGTACATTTTTAAGAAGAAAAAAAATAAATATTCACAATATGAGTCAAACAGCTATGTCTGCTGCTTTCTGGGCAGTGGCTGCTGGTGTGGGGAAGAGTCACCAGCCTGGGGTCTTGGCTGTCCCTGCCCCTTCAGTCCTTCATACAGTGGAGACTTGCCTACCAGTGCTCTCCCTCCTCCTTACACCAGGCTTGCAAAAGAAGAGGGCCAAAGGGCAACAAGAGGCCTCCAGGGTGGCTGCCAGCACAGCTGCCCTTGACTGGCCTCTCAGGTGGGTTCTTTCCACTCCCTTCTCTCTGGCACTTTGTGGTTATTTCTGCTTCATTAGATCTGTGCCAACCGCTACGGAGAGGCTGAAACTGCACGGCTCCTACTTCAGTTCTGTCTCCACACTCTCTGACCCTTGAAAACCCATACTGGGGCTCCTGTGCTAGCCACCTCATTATGCAGCATTCACACTGCTCCAGCTGGTATCGTCAATGATCTCCAGGAGCAGCCATTCCAAGAGGCAGAATGCTAGCATTTTCTACAGCACCCTTCTCTAAGGCACAGTACTAAAATCTTGCCTCAAAAAAGCCTTCCCTGGCCTCACCCCCAATGGGATCCCTGCCCTTTGTGCTCAGATCAGTGCTAGGGAAAAACAGGCCTGGGGTGGATGGAGAGTGTTTATTATGGAAAGTTCTGGAAAGATCATGTAATTAGAAATGGGCCATGGTCTTTTTTTATTGCTACCCATGTCCTTCCTCATCTTTGGGTCTGATTGTTCTTCATACCTGCCTGAATGGGTCGTTTGGGGGGATGTGAGTGTTATCACATCTTCCTTTCCCTGTGGACATCAGTGAACTGTGCTTATCCCCTCCTCCCCCCTCCCCAGGCTCCCCAAACTGGGGGAGATTTTTGGTGACATATTCCATCTATTCCAAAGGGTTCTTCAGCTCTGTACTCCTAAGCAACCCTAAATGGGTCCATGGTTAATACTGGGAAGTCAAGAATTTGAGGAAAGACGGTGGGGGCCTCTGATGAGCCAGAGGCAGAGAAGAGAAATGTGAAAAGACACCAAGGGTGAGCACCACCCATGTTCATTGGGCATCAGTATCCATCACGTGGTACTTGGGAAAGAACATTTCCCATTCGCCATGAAGTGTTTATAGTGGTATTTGATCCTGAGTTAGGTATTCCCCTCCAGCCATCTCCTTTGCTAACAAGGCCTCTCTAGCTCACACATACACTTCCAAGCCTGCCACACTTATGCTGACTGGCGGCCCCATCAAACACTCAGTATGAATCCAGCCAAATGATGAGATGTTGCTATTGAGGTTCAGCGAGAGGTCTGACTGGCCATTTGCCTGTCTTCCTGGAGGTGGTGTGTACTGGTGAGAATTTTTATTAGCATATACTAATTTAGATATTTACACACATGTATGATTTGGTCATTTTCATACCTCATTACTCTGGTTTGTTCCCCTTCCACTCTTGCTGATCCCTTCATTTTTCCTAACCAGGCTCCTTTCACATGTCTCCCACATTTCCATGTGCACCGTGTGTGTGTGTGTGTGTGTGTGTGTGTGTAGACTCAATGAGTTTAGAGTTGCTTATGTGAGCATGGGGAGAAAGTTATTTAGAGCATGGGCATGGGCAACTTAGTATCACTGTTACACCAAGTTACACCCCTAAGGAAAATGTCTCCCCTTCCTCCTCAGGGAGGGGTGGAGTCTCTTCCCTGTCCCTATCCCCTACACCAAACCCCACCCGTGTTAAAATGTCCATGGGCCCAATCTTGGGCATAGGAGGGAATATTTAACTAAGTGGGGTTGGCAAGTCCAGCTGCATTGTACCTTAGAGTGCTTTTACTGTTTGTCACAGAGAAATACTAAAATATCAAATATTCCCTGGAAATTCATAGAGCTAAGCCTTCCCATGGCCTGGGTGCTCCAAGCTGCCCCCTAGTTAGCTCCTGATGGTCACTATCTCTGCACCCGAGGAAGGTCTGGAACTATGCACCACACATTAACACTCAGTACAGAAAGTCCTAGGCAACAGGCATATTGATGCTACAAAAGTGGGGAAATGGTTGAGTTGTAGGTATACAGGCTCCTCAGGGCTCTGGCCACATTCCCATCATCACCTCATCATCACGTGTTGTGTTTCAGATATTGCTTACACACAGAGACTAACTGTGGAGGAGGAAAAGAGTCTCCTCCACATCTGTACCCCAAAGGTCTAGCTGGCTTGTGAGGAGCCTATTGTACCTCCTAATCTAGGGAGCAAGTTAGTAGCTCTTGTTCATATAGCATTAGCCTTTGGGGCTGTAGTCAAGGCCAGTGATAGGAACAAGACGAGAAAAGCTTGATGTGATGGCTTTGGGGGAACATTTAGTTATCTCTCCCACTAAATCTCCAACAGAGTGGGAAGGGAAAGGATTATATTGCTGTTGTATTTTTAGTTTGGTTGGTTTTTGAGACAGGATTTCTTTGTGTACCCTTGGGTGTTCTAGAACTCACTACATAGACCAGCTTGGCCTTGAACTTACAGATCTGCCTGCTTTGCTTCCTGAGTGCTTCCCTGATCCTACTGAGGAGTTTTTCTGAGTTTTGCTTTGGTGCTTCATGTTTGGAGAAGCACAAAGTGGGAGGGAGTGAAGGCCAAGCTGAGAAGGAAGTAAGGAAGCCACACATGGACCAGAACTGCTTTCAAACTCTTCCACCCTCAAACCTGAAAGACACAAGACACTGTCAGCTGAGGCAGCTTAGTAAGAAAAAAATCTCATGCTCCAGACAATGATATTAAATAATAAACATGCTTTAATGCCAGGCAAGAGCTATACAATCAACTGAGAATGGGACCACTTCACATAATATGACATATATATAATTAAATCCATTTCCAGAAAGTCCCGCTGGGGAGTACCACACCGCCCCTTCTCCATCCTGAGCGAGGTATGAACAGTCAAGCACTCTGAAACGTCCTCCAGTCCTGTGGACAGCACAGACTTCCTTTACTTGGAACAAAACAGGCTCTACCTCCACCAGAGGCCCCTGAACACAGCACAAACACTGCCTGGCCACAGGAGTGACAGATGTCTTCAGGCACTCGGCCCTCCTGATGCTGTGAAGTTCATTGGTCAAACATGCATGCATAAAATGACACCCAATGCCTTCCTGGGAGAGGTGGAGAAGAGGAGGAAACATACAGATAGGTCTGTTATGTCTGTGTGTCTAGCTGGTCTGGAGCTCTCCAGGCCTTCTGGGGACCACAGGGTTCATAACCTGTGCTCTTGAATTCTGAAGAGCTGGAGGCCACCTCTGGTTTCCATCCCAACTTGGGTTAATTTTGCTTTCCAAAAACAGACTTTATCATTTGGCTCACAGGATTTGGCAAGCCTTGCTACAAAAGGTAAGGAAATGACACTAGGAAATATTAAGATTACAAAATCTAGGTCACAAAATTTCAACCTATGGAGACACCATTAAAGTTTGAACTTCTGCCAGTTAAGAGTATCGCCATGGGGGGGGGACCTTCGGCCAGCAAAAATTGCCTGGGCATCATTTCTTATAGCTGTGTTTAACTTTTTGCGGCTTTGTTCTACAGGACGTGGCTACAGGCAGCAGAGACCTTCCTGACTCCTCTTAGGCAGGCTCTGCCACCAACATCCTTGAGTGTCTGGGCCTTGTTGATGCCACTGTGTGTGAGGCTTTGGTTGCCTGTAGCCAGAAGTTTTTGCTTCCAACCCTTATTTCAAAGTAGTGTATATGAGGTGACCAGCCCAAGCAACAACTCAGCTTTGCTAGATTCAAATAACACGGTGAAAGGGAGTGCTGTTGGGACCCACGGTGGCCTCAGACACTGCAGGCTCCCTAGCCGACACCTACAGTGGGTGGGTGAACTGCCTGGCTGGCCCACACCTCACTACATGAAAGATACCCGGGGGCAGAAAAAGAAGATTCTAGGCGTGGCTCCCCCACTGAGGATGTAGGTTACACTGTTAGGACCAATCTGCTTTTCCGAGTCTATGGAACATTCACCTGCTTAGAAAGACAGCACACCTGCACCTGCAGGTGCGCTAATGGACCATGGCCCCTTCTCAGAGCTGCTGGTGGACAAGACGCTTGGAAACTGCCTTCCTCTGGCCACCTTGACTCTGTAAAAGCATTCGAAATCAAAGCTGGGCCCTTGTCATCATTCTTTTGTAATTTTATGGAGTATATAAAATACACTTGTTGACTGGTACATTTGTGCAAAGACAGGACTTTAAAACAAGACACTGACATTCGTTGTAGTTGGCTTCACAATAAACTGCTAAAACAAGTCTTCTGTAGTAAGATTGCATTAGCGCTCACTAAACATGCATTTACAAGGCAAAACACTTAATTTGGTCTGCAATACCCAATATTTTATATACAGCAGTCTTTTTATAAATCACAAGTAGGTAGCAAGATGGGTCTGGTTTTAGAATGTTACCATCTGTGTTTGATTTTTCAAAGGGCCTCATATTAACTCACCTCTGTAAACCTGTGGGGTGGGAGAACCGCTGAGTCATCTTTCCCCATCTCTGTAATTTACCTTGTAATGTTCACAGCTTGGAAACTACAGCCTGCTGGGGTGGAGGGGAATGTCCCAGCTGGCTTTAATAGCTTTACCCCAGAGGGTAACCTGCTCTTAGAAAACCTAGCCTCAGGTGCCTGCCATAGCCCTGAGGGCATGCGTGACAACACACCCAGATTAGGAGTTTTGTCTTTCAAACAAAGCCCCTCAAAGCTTGCTGAAGGATCTCAGGGGCAGAATGGAATTCTTTTCTCTGGCCCCACCAGTCTTGGGTTTTAAGACAGACACATTAGAATCAAAGGGAAAAAAGTAATGATGATTAAAAAGTCATCCAACAGGGAACACCACGAAGTCTGTTTATGCTCTCCACAAGCGCTCTGGGCATTCACGTCCACGACGAAAGAAGCAAGGGGCAAGGGTGTCACAGCAGAGCACGTCTGACTGAAGAGGGGACAGCTTCACCATCAATATTGTTTGGCAAAAAATACAAATAAAATAAGTTCAAAAGCCAACTGGGAGAGACCCAGGCAGCTGTAGCGTCCTTAGGGTGCGGGGCTCAGAACTGGCTGGCGCTGCTGGGGTCACACTGCAGGAGACGCACTATGGATGGATCGCTTTTGGCCCCTCGGATGAATTCTTCCAGGGAGAGTTTTCCTAGAAGGCAAGAGGACCAGTGAGTGACGGCCTGTGGTTCTTTGCACTGCACACGGGGCACAGCAGAAGCCCACAGCTTCACCCACCAGAAGCCAGGAGACCATGAGGCAGGGACCCCAATTCTCTGTTTACCGTGGCATTCCCCCATTCCCCCACCTCGCTCAGTGCACAGGGCCATTTAACAAGACCTCCAGGACAGGACCCAGGGCCTGGGGAGGGTACTGGCTTACCCTGACCTGAATCTTTGCCCTAGTGCCTCACCCCACTCCTCGAGCCCCCGTGCTCATGCTCAGCTTCTGAGGACTGAGTAGCCCTAGCTCGTTTGCGTGTGCCAGGCTCAGGCCCTTCAGCCCCTGTGTACTGCTGTATTCTGGTTTACAGAAGACTCCTCCCCCCACCCCGCTCCCAGTGGGCAGAGCAGGAGTGTAGGTTCTTTTTAACAACTTTTGAGGATAGCACCACCATCATCCAAAGTCGGGAGGATAAAGGAGTGTGTTCTAGACAGAAGGTGATACACTTCTGTCAACCCAGGCGGCTTGAGAAGGAAGCCAAAAACCTGGATCTCTCACCAGACGGCTTCCTTTCTTTTTTTTTTTTTTGATATGGACTCTACTGTGTAGCCCAAGCTTCCTTTTTTTACTTCAGGCTCCTCAATTTCCTGGATCTTCAGTATCCTTCCTCCTCAACTTTCCGCCAGTAAAGGTCTCTGTCACTATCACTTTGGAGAAATGGGGGTGGGGGTGGCTTTCCTCATTCCTGGCACTTCCGTGGTGACCGTTTGATTGAAGTGACTCATTGACTGATAGTTGGAAATAGAACTGTTGGGAGCCGTTACCTAACTACCTAACTTTGCCCTCTCTCCTTCCCTGCAGACTTAGCCCCATCTGTTTTTCCAAAGACAGATACGAGGCTGCCAGGCTCCTCCAGGCCTGTGCACTCCAGTACCTCCTTAGCTGCTCTTCCGTGCTACCTGCTCAGCCCCTGCAGGATGAGAATGAGGGGCTGGGATTGGAAGCAGCATCTAAACACTTTAAAGCTGCAGGCACAAGCACAGGCATCGGGCACCACAAGCTGCAGAGCATTTGGTACCCCATATGAACTCTGCCTCTTGCACAGACTCCCAGATTGACTTGCTTGTAGGTGCAGACTTTTCATGGCAGAGGCCAGCAGTGGGATGCAAAGACCCTTATCTAAGGAGACTCTGGTGGCAGCAGGCTTCACACCACGCCGGCTCTGCTCCAAGTGAGGAAGGACAGGAGGCTCATGCCCGAAGCACTGAAGCCAAGCCCTGAGCTGAAGCAGTGTGTTTTTCGGGTGCTCAGCAGTCCCTGCCCTCCTGTCCTCACTGCCTCCATCCCCATAGCTTTCCTTGTTTAAACAAATCTTTCCTTATCAAAGCCCAGGGCAGTAGTAGTCGGCTGTGCATTGGGCAAGGGCCCAAGCAGAGCTCTTTGATCCCATAGAAACAGTCCCAGTGGAGAGGCTCTGCCATTGCCTTGAGCCAGATATCCAGAAGTGTCTTTCCCCCCATCATTTAGTCCTCCTCTAAGGAAGAGGCTGGGTCTTAAAGCCATCATGTTCCCCAGATGACCAAAACCTGTGGTTCAATATCATAAAAACAATCCCATGTTTGTTTAAACTTGTGAAACAAACTATGTGCTGTGAATCAGGGCACATGAGGAAAAACAGCTCTCAGAGGATGTCAGGCAGCTTCATGGAGGCAACTTCTAGCAGTGAACAAGCTGGCTGTGCCACCAAACCAAGATTCTCAGGGAGCTGGCGCCCCACGTATGGGGGGAAAAGGAGGCTTATTCTATGCAGAACATGCTATCATACACACCATGAAGGACCTGGTCTATTTGTACACAGCTCACTAGAATTATTAAACATCAGGTGTGAGGGTCTGGAGCCAGTGAGCTGTCTCAGTGAATAGAAGTATGTGATGCGTAAACCTGATGACCTGAATTTGATTCCTGGAAACTATGTAAAGGAAAGTGGGGGGAAACGAACTTCATAAACATGTCTTCTGCATGTGTGCACCATGGCACACTCATACATGTCATGTAATAATACTTGCAAAATTCTACACTGTAATATTAAAATGAGTTTTATGTTTTAAAGATGAGTTGGCTGGAGAGATGGCTCTGCAGTCAAGAGCAGAGGACCAGTTTGATTTCCAGCATTCATGTTGAGTAGATCACAACCACCTGCAGCTCGAGTTCCAGGGAACTGTATATCCTCTTATGATCTCTGCAGATTTCTGCATGCGTGTGATGCATATAAACTCACACATGTGTGCAGGTACAAACATACATGCATGTAAATAATAAAGAAATACATGTTTGTTTAAAGAGCTGTGAAGCTTTTGGCAGCATTGGGTCATCAATGGTAGGCCTTGACTTAGCACTGTAAACTCAGGAACTATTTCTGAATAGCATTTCAAGATTTGGCAATAAAAATAATGATTGTAAAATAACTTTAAATTTCAGTTGAATAACGATCAATTACTTAGCATACGTATGTCCCAAATATTGCACAGAGAGAGATGCTATAAAGAAGTCATTATTTCTCAATTGCCTGGGGATCCTGTATCTTACTTGGTAGCCCAACATGCAGAAACCATATCTATTTATTTGATTTTGCAGATAGCTTCAGACTTGTGGTCCTCCTGTGTCACCAAGCGCTCTTTGGTTTGTGCACCTGCTGGCTGCATCCAGGCAGCACCCTCACCCAGTGGAACCAGCAGACCACTCCAACCTGCTTCCCACTACCTGAGCTTTCACTTGGACGCAGCATGGTAGAGTCTGCTCATAAGATCACTCAGGCAGGCTGGGATAAAAGCTGTTGGGGTCTTTAAGAAACAGCAGGCACATCCCCATACTCTGGCCTATTGGCCACAAGGATCCAGACTTCTAGAAAAGGCCCATCCTACCTCAGTGGCTGCTTGGGTCCTTTTATTTCTGCTCCACAGGACCCATTCCATTCTGGGGAAGGCTAACTTAGGAGAAAGCTAGAAGGGCCTAGAAAATAAGGCCTTTGCTCTAGACTGGGACCAGCTCCAGGGTTGTCACATATCACTGTGCATAAGGTCCCTGTGGTTGACATTTGGTCCTTTTATAGAGCCACCCTGCCCGGACTCCACCAGAAGCTTGACCCAAGCAAAGTCCTTTAGCCTCTTACCATCTCTATTGGTGTCCATCTGGCGGAAGATCTTCTCTGTCCTTTTTTTCTGGGGTTGATTCATCTTCAGGCATTTTCATGACAGAGAAAACCATTTTGTAGATAGCCTAGTGAAAGAAGCAGCTGGGTTGTGATATGGAAACAGTTCAAGCCAACAGTAGCTCTATCAAGAGTCAGATGCTGGAGTAAGGGGAAGGGCCCTTTGTTCTGCTGGAGTGCTGTCTGCTGGAGTGCTGCCTTTTACAGGTAGAAGCCAGGCCCTCGAACTTGCTCTCCACCAACGACACCCTCGGTAGTGCCAACTGGCAGAAAAGCCCATCCTGCTGCCTCTGATGTGTTATACGTGTAAAGGAACTCTCAGCAGTTGTGTTAATATTTGAGCCATGCTTGGGGGAGGGGCAGGACTGAGGTTGTATTCCTAACATGCCAGGAATGGTTGCTATTCTCAGGACCTCTCACACATTAGATGACTGACCACCCCTAGGCTCAGAGACAAGTAGGGCCTATTGTGGTTACAACCCTGGCCCCTCGAGGAAGACAGACACCCGCCAGCCTGTGAATGCACGTGGAGAGAGAATCTCTTATGTACTGCATGAAAGCATTGCCTGTCTATAAAAAGCTGAGGTAGGAAACAGGAAGTTGGAGTTCTGGCAGAGAGAGATGAATGCTAGGATAGAGTCAGAGGTAGATTCGTCCTGGACTGTAAGGTGAGGTAACCAGCCATGCCGCACACATATAATAGCATAAACAAGCTGGGCACAGTGGCCTTTGCCCCTGCTGTATCCCTGTTCTTGAGGAGGCAGAAGCCGGTGAATCTCTGTGAGCTTGAAGCCAGCCTGGTCTACAAAGTGAGTATAGGACAGCCAGGGCTACACAGCAAAATCTGTCTTGACAAACCAAAAAGAAAAGAAAAGAAAAAATAAATGGGTAAAATAAGTTATAAGTTCTGAGCTGGTCAGGATTGAGCCCAAACTTTTGGTCTAAGCATTTATTCATAAATAATAAGGTCTCAGAGTCATTATTTCAGGAACTGGGGTGAGGATGGCCATATGTATGTCATTATCTTCCCCCTGGCAGACCCTATCAGTCCTCTCAACCTGTGCAGCACTGTTTTCTCCACAGTGCGTGGCTATGGGCTCACTCATTCTCTGAAGATCCAAGTAGCTCTGAGAGGGATGGCAGGTGCTGTTAGAGTTTTGGATTATAATAACTTTGCAATCTCAGGCTGAGATAGACTTCTGTGAAATATGATAGAAGAAAAAGAGATTTGACTGAAGGACTGAGTAAGTGGAAGTGAAGATGCACAGGAAAGGTTCGAGGGCCTCACTCATCAAAGGTACTTTGTATTAAGGAAGAGCAAGATGAAGTCATTATTTAGATCATGACCTTGTTAATCAATTTTACTTTGGGCACTTCAGCATGGTGAAAACGTTTAAAAAAATAGATTTTGTCAGAAAGTTCTGGAACTTTCTGGAGTTCTAGGTACATCAGTGTAACTGGGAAAAACAGGGAAATAAAGACAACTAAAGAGAAGAGGAAATGCCAGGTGAAGGTGATAGTAAGGGTTAAATTTCCCTGCTTTACATTCTTGTTTAGGATTAATCCTATCAGAAATACCTAAAATATTGTAGAAATGTTCTAATCCCAGCCAACAAAATAAGAATGAAGGTGGATTCACCCAGCAGAGGTCCCCTTGGGCAGATACCATCCCTCAGAGACCCCTGCGGCAGACTTCCATGTCCCTTGCTGAACTCCAGGGACACCCCATGGCCAGTCACTCTAGGAAGACAGTCAAGGCCAGCACCATGGCCCAGTTTAGAGTGATGGCCAACACTAGATAAACTCAGCCACATCCAGCTTTCCTGAAAAGTGCTTGCTAAAGAGTTCCTGCAGGCAAGAATAGGGCTGTAATTAGTTCTTCTCCCAGACCCTGTCGGCTGTTCTCGGCTGTTCTCGCAAGCCTCCATCTGTGTCTCCACCTGTGCTATGGGTTTAGAACCACAGGCCAACCTGTTGGCCATAGAGGTAGTGCTCTTTTTAAAAGTGGGAAAGCTTTCCTGCTAACTCCAGAACAAGGCAAGATGGGACCAGGCAACACACACACACACACACACACACACTTCGAGCTTCTTTGTGTTCTGTGAGTTCATAATCTCAGGGATCTCAGAACAGCAACAGCAGTGCAGTGTCTGGACCCCACCGGTTCATCCCAGCACAGCCTCTGTCCAGGGCAAGCACTGCTCCGTCAGCATGCGTAGAGGTGTCAGCTGAGGAATATTTACAGACAACAGAGGCATTTATTTTTTTGCCTCAAGACTTCAGCATACTGTGATTGTCTTTCCCCAATCTCTTTTGGACCCAGTTGTTTCTCTACTGAGTCTTTTTGCCTCTTGGGAGCTCCTTCCTGGTTTGTGTTTATGACTGTCTTGCAGTCAGGTGCTCTCCTGTTTTCCTAGATCAGTGGCTTCACTCGCACTCATTTCTTATCTGAGTGTTCACCTGCTCACCCCCAAGCCTGGCCCATGTACTAAGGATAAAAGAAAACGGGACTCTACCACAGGAAGCCACCTATGCCTTCCCTTCCTTTCTCTTCAGCGTGCACTCTCCCTTCCTCTGCACAAACAAATGACTCTATTGCAATGTCTCTGGGAGCATTTCATTCCACTTACCCTAAATTACAGTTGGCCAGGACACCCTCCTTTTGTGACGGGCGATCATGCCTGGCTACTCATCAGGCTACTGGCAGTGGCTACTGCAAGGTCTTGTATAGCACCAGTGTAAAGAATTTGTTCCAGAGTGAGAGCCCCACCTCACTTGCCTTCTTTCATATATACATTTTTAAGATTTATTTATTTGTGTATTTTATGTATATGAGTACACCAGAAGAGGGATCAGACAGGTGAAAGCTGCCATGTGGGTGCTGAGAACTGAACTCAGAACCTTTGGAAGAGCAGAGAGAATCTTTGCCACTGAGCCATCTCTCCAGCCCCGCTCTCATATTCTTCCTCTCTTCTCCTTTACTCTGCTTCTCTATATAAGGTTCCCTCTTTGTCTCACAATTTTTGTTTCCCACCCTTTGTTTCCCACCCTTTGTTTCCCACATCTCTCTCCCTCTGTAAATGTGTATTTATACATAAAATCTAATTCTTGTAAGCTCCCTACACTCTCGGAGTCTGCCAACAGCTGCAGCCTCCCCCTTTGGCGCAAATGTTTGTGGATACATATCTATCACTGCAGACAACTATGCAGACCTGCGGATTTAGGAGCATATCCACCGACACCCCAATCCTGTAAGCCTCTGCTCCTGACTATCCCCTCCACAGGTCTCAGTTACCATTCATTTTCCCAACCCACTCATTCAACTGTCATTTTCTGTCTTGAGTCTGACACACCAGGATACTGTGCCCAGCCCTGTCTTTGTCCTGAGAAGTTTACCAGGAAGCAGGCAGAAGGATGAGATGCCCACTGTGGGACGAGCAAAGGGACTGTGTGGCATGATGACAAGAGGTGTGGGACTCTGGGTCTGAAAGGAGGCTAGGGCAGGCCGCCCTGAAGGCTGACTATGAAGCAAGACATGAAAAGAGCACAGGCCTTCCAAAGAAAAGCAGTTGGCGGGGTTTGTCCTCTCACATCTCATCTGCCCTTTAGAAAGAGCTTGGATGATACCACACTGCCAAAAGTATCCCACTTTCCAGGGACCACCGTTTAGATGGGCTTAGGCACACCGGCAACGCCTTAGTAGTTGTCATGAAAGTCTTCACTTCCGTTCTTCTCAGTCCCTAGTGCTCCCTTAGAAACCCACTGACCCTTTAAGAACCCTGGGCCTGGAAGGCTAGGGCTAAATGGAATCCTCCTTCTTGGGACTTTGATGACAACGAGCAGTAGCAGTATGGAGGTCAGTCCTTTAACACTTCTGCTAGAGTGGAGGCATGAAAGCTGACGCAAACACAGGGCGTAAGAGGAGACTACCTCTACGGCCAACAGGTTGGCCTGTGGTTCTAAACCACAACACAGATGATGACACAGATGGAGGCTTGTGAGAACAGCTGAGAACAGCCAACAGGGTCCTGAACTGTTAGGAAGGAATAGAACTGGCTCATAGAAATGAGGGCTCTACAAACAGCTCCCTCGCCACATCACCAGCCCACAAAGAACAGAGTCACTGAATCCTCCACAAGACGATGCATAAGTAGCAGTTGCAAACTGGGCACCTGGATGTCTGGATGGTTAGGTTTCCTTTAAGAGGCTGGTCTTTGGCCAAGCATAATGGCTTTGTTATGGCAATTAGATTAGATTTGTTCTTTGTGCATCAATTAGCCAATAGGATGAATGCAGTGATTCCCCAAACCAAGTTTGTAATGTGGTTGGCCCCAGGGCAGAGCAGACAGGGGTGGCTTCAGGCCCCAGGGCAGTGCACAGACAGTGGTGTGGGGGGGACTTCAGGCCCCAGGACAGAGAAGATAGGGCGGGTGGGGCTTCAGGGCCCAGTGGTGTCAGTCTCACAAGCTTAGCTTGGAGGGATGATGGCTTCCTTCTGTTCCCCAGAGCAGGAACAACCAAAACTGACTACTGTTGAGCTTCAGTCTAGGGCTCTAGAGCCTCAAGAGAAAGACACAGTCCCAACCAGTGCTCTGAGGCAAACCATGTCTTTTATTATCACCATTTCCCCCAAACTTAATGGGATTAAGCCATAGAGAAACCAAGCTGCTTCCGCATGTTAGTTTTAGCAATGTCAGTGAAGACTTGGCAGAGGTAGCCTATTTTTAAGTCATGTTAGAAGGATGCTGTCCCTGGGTATATGTGGACCTTTGGGACACTCAGAAGCCCAGTAAGGTTGTTCCCTGTTAGGCTCACTGTGGCCTTCCTCTTTGTGGTCTTTCCTCACTCCTCCTTACTTTCCCTCCTTCCTCCCTCCCTCCATTCCTTCCATCCTGAAGGAACAAACTCTTAGAAACAGTCACATCTGGATTGACAGGGCTGTGGATCGACCAAGGCCAGGCACAATTTTAAGAATCGAGGCGTTTTCTCTGAAAGACACCAAAGCGACTCTTTTCACCAGAGAATTTAGAGTCTTCCTATAAAGCACCAGACATTCAGTGCTCTCTGATGGCAGCAGAGGTTAGCTGAGCAGTGCTGTCTGTGGATTGCAGATAAGGAACAGCATCCTACTTAGAAAGATTTCTACACCAGGATAAGAGACCCTGAAAACCTTTTCTGGTAATAATTTTAAACTGCAGTCGGTGTCTACATGCTGGAATGATATAAGTCATTCAGCTGGAAAGGTAAACTACATCAGTGTCCGTCACCATGTCCTGCTGAGGTATTTGAGTACCATTTCTGACAAGAGAACAGCATTCCCATCTCCTCTTTTATTTTATTATTTGAAACATTTTTTTATTTATGTGCATGAGTGTTTGCCTGGTGACCACAAAGGCCAGAAGAGGGCATCAGATCCATTGGAAGTAGAGTTAGAGAATGCTGTGAGCTGCCATGTGGGCTGGGACTCCATCTCTACCCTCTGAAGAGCAGTGATCTTAACCAGTCAGTCATTTCTTCAGCCCCTCTTACTCCCTCTCCATAAATGACATCTCATTCTTATACTACATTTCATGAATGTTTTTACTTAGGAAAAAATAAACTATCAGTTTTTCCTGTTCAAAATAGGGTCTGTCCACTTTGCATAATTTTCCCCATACAGGCCTGAGAACTTTGAAGATCTTAAGTACAGAATTAAAAACCGACTCTTGCTTCCTACACAACAGCTTACATTTAAAAGGCCAGCATGATGCCTTTTTATCATTTAAAGGTGATAGACATTAGATAATCTATAGAACCAAGTGTGTGGAAATTAAAGCTATACACACATAAGCGGGACAAACTCTGCGATACAGTGCTTTCACTAAAGTTTTTTGTTTTGTTTTGTTTTGTTTTGTTTTCTCTTCTCTCCCAAAATCGTATTTCTCAGTGGAGCCCTAGATGTCCTGCAATCCTCTCTGTAAATCAGGCTGGCCTCAGACTCTGAGATCTGCTTGCCTCTTCCCTCCGAGCCCTGGGATTAAGGTGTGAGCCAGTGCCAACGTGCACCTACAGCTCTTTTTAAGAAATGTGTCTTTCAAGATGCCCTAAGACCACCATCACCCAAACAAGGTGAGAAACACTGGTTTATGCTGACTGAAATGTATTAGGACATAGAGAATTAACTGGAAAATTACTGAGTGCTGGTGGTCCCATCGAAAGAAAAGAAACGCAAAGCACAACTTTGTAAACTAATTCACATACATGTTGCACGTTCAATTATTATAACAGGAAAACTGAAAAGTGATATATCAAACTGTACAGCACAGAAACAAGATTCCAACAGAAGAACAGAAATGCAAAGCGCTACTTTGTAAACTAAATCACGTGTGTCGCTCGCTCAATTAGGAATACAGGAAAACTGAAAAGTGTTATCTCGCACTATACGGCACAGAAACAAGTTCCCATCGAAAAAACAGAAACGCAAAGCACAACTTTGTAAACTAAATCACATACGTGTCGCCCGTTCAATTATTATAACAGGAAAACTGAAAAGTGATATAACACACTGTACAGCACAGGAATAGTTTCCAACGAAAGAAGAGAAAAGCAAAGCACTACTTTGTACACTAATTCACATATGTGTCGCCTGTTCAATTATTATAACAGGAACACTGAAAAGTGATATATCGCACTATACAGAACAGGAACAAGTTTCCAACGAAAGAAAAAAAACACAAAGCACTACTTTATAAACTAAATCACATTTGTGTCACTCGCTCAATTAGGAATACAGGAAAACTGAAAAGTGATATATCGAACTGTAAGGCAAAGAAACAACTTTTCATCGAAAGAACAGAAATGCAAATCACAACATTGTAAAAGAATTCACATACGTGTCGCCTGTTCAATTACTATAACAAGAAAACTGAAAAGTGATATCTCGCACTGTACAGAACAGAAACAAGTTGCCAATGAAAGAAAAGAAATGCAAAGCACAACTTTGTAAACTAATTCACATATGTGTCACCTGATCAATTATTATAAAAAGAAAACTGAAAAGTGATATAACCCGAACCCTAAACCAAACCCTAAAACCCTAACCCTCAACCTAACCCTAACCGTAACCGCTAACCCAAACCCTAACCCTAACCCTAACCCTAAGCCTACCCTAAACCTAACCCTAACCCTAACCCTAACGCTAACTTGTTCCTAAAAGGAACAAGTTTCCAACAAAAATACGTAAATGCAAAGCACTACTTTGTAAACTGTATCACATGTGTGTCGCTCGCTGAATTAGGAATACAGGAAAACTGAAAAGTGATATATAGCACTGTACAGCACAGGAACAAGTTTCCAAAGAAAGAACAGAAAAGTAATGCACTACTTTTAAACGGAATCACATGTTTGTCGCTCACTCATTTAGGAATACAAGAAAACTGAAAAGTGTTATCTCGCACTGTATGGCACAGGAACAAGTTTCTATCGAAAGAACAGAAACGCAAATCACAACTTTGTAAACTAAATCACATACTTGTCGCCGGTTCAATTATTATAACAGGAAACTGAAAAGTGATAAAACGCACTGTACAAACAGGAACAAGTTTCAGATGAAAGAACAAAAAAGAAAAGCACTAATTTGTAAACTATATCACATGTTTGTCACTCGCTCCATTAGGAATACAGGAAAACTGAAAAGTGATATATCTCACTGTACAGCACAAGAACAAGTTTCCAATGAAAGAACGTAAATGAAAATCACTAAATTGTAAACTGAATCACATGTGTGTCACTCGCTCCATTAGGAATACAGGAAAACTGAAAAGTGATATATCGCACTGTACAGCACAGGAACAAGTTTCCAAAGAAAGAACAGAAAAGCAAAGCACTACTTTTAAATGGAATCACATGTGTGTCGCTCCCTTATTTAGGAAAACAGGAAAACTGAAAAGTGTTATCTCGCACTGTATGGCACAGAAACAAGTTTCCATCGAAAGAACAGAAAGGCAAAGCACAACTTTGTAAACTTAATGACATACGTGTCGCCCATTCAATTATTACAACAGGAAAACTGAAAAGTGATATATCTCACTGTACAGCACAAGAAAATGTTTCCGACGAAAGAAGAGAAAAGCAAAGCAATACTTTTAAACGGAATCACCTCTGTGTCGCTCGCTCAATTAGGGAATACAGGAAAACTGAGAAGTGTTATCTCGCACTGTACGGCACAGAAACAAGTTTCCATCGAAAGAACAGATACGCAAAGCACAACTTTGTAAACTAATTCACATATGTGTCGCCTATTCAATTATAATAACAGGAAAAGTGAAGAGGGATATAACCCTAACACTAACCCTAACCCTAACCCCCTAACACTAACCCTAACACTGACCCTAACCCTATCCTTTATCCAGGCCTAACCTAACCCTAACCCTAACCATAACCCTAACCCTAAACCTAACCCTAACTTGTTCCTAACAGGAACAAGTTTCCAACGAATGAACGTAAATGAAAAGCACTAATTTGTAAACTGAATCACATGTGTGACGCTCGCTCATTTAGGAATACAGGAAAACTGAAAAGTGTTCAAAGCACTGTACGGCACAGAAACAATTTTCCATCGAAAGAACAGAAAAGCAAAGCACAACTTTGTAAACTACATCACATACGTGTTGCCCGTATAATTATTGCAACAGGAAAACTGAAAAGTGATATATCACACTGTACAGCACAGAAACAAGTTTGCAACAGAAGAACAGAAACCCAAAGCACTACTTTGTAAACTAAATCACATGTGTGTCGCTCGCTCAATTAGGAATACAGGAAAACCGAAAAGTGTTATCTCGCACTGTATGGCACAGAAACAAGTTACCAAAGAAAGAACAGAAACGCAAAGCACAACTTTGTAAAGGAAATGATATACGTGTCACCTGTTCAATTATTATGACAGGAAAACTGAAAAGTGATATAACGCACTGTACAACACAGGGACAAGTTTCCAACGAAATGACAGAAAAGCAAAGCACAACTTTGAAAACTAATTCACATACATGTCACCTGTTAAATTATTATAACAGGAGACCTGAACAGTGATATAACGCACTGTATAGCACAGAAACTTGTTTCCAACGAAAGAAGGAAAAAGCAAAGCACTGCTCTGTAAACTATATTCACATACGTGTCGCCTGTTCAATTATTATAACAGGAACACTGAAAAGTGATATAACGGACTGTACAAAACAGGAACAAGTTTCAGATGAAAGAACAAAAAAGAATAGCACTAATTTGTAAACTAAATCACATGTTTGTCGCTAGCTCCATTAGGAATACAGGAAAACTGAAAAGTGATATATCTCACTGTACAGCACAAGAACAAGTTTCCAACGAAAAAATGTAAATGAAAATCACTACTTTGTAAACTGAATCACAACTAATTCACATACGTGTCGCCTGTTCAATTATTATAACAGGAAAACTGAAAAGTGATATAACCCTAACCCTAACCCTAACCCTAACCCTAACCCCCTAACCCTAACCCTAACACAAACCCTAACCCCTAACCCTAACCCTCGCTCTGTACTGCACATAAACAACTTTCCATTGAAAGAACAGCAAAGCAAATCACAACTTTGTAAACTAAATCACATACGTGTCGCCCGTTCAATTATTGCAACAGGAAAACTGAAAAGTGATATATAACACGTACAGCACAGAAACAAGTTTCCAAGAAGAACGAAACCCATAGCACTACTTTGTAAACTAAATCACATGTGTGTCGCTCGCTCAATTAGGAATACAGGAAAACCGAAAAGTGTTATCTCGCACTGTATGGCACAGAAACAAGTTTCCAAAGAAAGAACAGAAACGCAAAGCACAACTTTGTAAACTAAATGACATACGTGTCGCCTGTTCAATTATTATAACAGGAAAACTGAAAAGTGTTATAACCCTAACCCTAACCCTAACTGTAACCGCCTAAGAGTAACCCTAACACTAACCCTAACCCTAACCCCTAACCCTAACCCTAACCCTATCCTTTACCCAGCCCTAACCTAACCCTAACCCTAACCCTAACCCTAACCCTAACAAAACCCTAACCCTACCCTAACCCTAACTTTTTCCTAACAGGAAAAAGACTCCAACGAAAGAAGTTAAATGAAAAGCACTACTTTGTAAACTGAATCACAAGTGTGTCACTCGCTCAATTAGGAATACAGGAAAACCGAAAAGTATTATCTCGCACTGTACGGCACAGAAACAGGTTTCCATCGAAAGAACAGAAACGCAAAGGACAACTTTGTAAACTAAATCACATACGTGTCGCCCGTTCAATTATTACAACAGGAAAACTGAAAAGTGATATATCACACTGTACAGCACAGAAACAAGTTTGCAACAGAAGAACAGAAACCCAAAGCACTACTTTGTAAACTAAATCACATGTGTGTCGCTCACTCAATTAGGAATACGGGAAAACTGAAAAGGGTTATCTCGCACTGTACGGCACAGAAACAAGTTTCCATTGAAAGAACAGAAACTCAAAGCACAACTTTGTAAACTAATTCACATATGTGTCGCCTGTTCAAATATTATAACAGGAAAACTGAAAAGTGATATAACCCTAACCCTAAACCTAACCCTAAGCCCCTAACCCTAACACTAACCCTACGCCCCTAACCCTAACCCTAACCCTAACCCTAACCCCTAACCCTAACCCTAACCCTAACCCCTAAACCTAACCCTAACCCTAACCGTAACCCTAACCATATCCCTTGCCCAGCCCTAACCTAACCCTAACCCTAACCCTAAACCTAACCCTAAACCTAACCCTAACTTGTTCCTAACAGGAACAAGTTTCCAAGGAAAGAACGTAAATGAAAAGAACTACTTTGTAAACTAAATCACATGTGTGTCGCTCGCTCAATTAGGAATACAGGGAAACCGAAAAGTGTTATCTCGCACTGTATGGCACAGAAACAAATTTCCAAAGAAAGAACAGAAACGCAAAGCACAACTTTGTAAATTAAATGACATACGTGTCGCCTGTTCAATTATTATAACAAGAAAACTGAAAAGTGATATAACACACTGTACAGCACAGGAACAAATTTCCATCGAAAGAACAGAAAAGCAAAGCACAACTTTTTAAAGGAATTCACATACTTGTCGCCTGTTCAATTATTATAACAGGAAAACTGAAAAGTGATATATGACATTGTACAGCACAGGAACAAGTTTCCATCGAAAGAACAGAAAAGCAAAGCAAAATTTTTAAAGGAATTCACATACGTGTCGCCTTTTCAATTATTATAACAGGAAAACTGAAAAGTGATATAACGCACTGTACAGCACAAGAACAAGTTTCCATCGAAAGAACAGAAAAGCAAAGCACAACTTTTTAAACGAATTCACATACATTTCTCCTGTTCAATTATTATAACAGGAAAACTGAAAAGTGATATATGACATTGTACAGCACAGGAACAAGTTTCAAATGAAAGAACAAAAAAGAAAATCACTAATTTGTAAACTAAATCACATGTGTGTTGCTCGCTCAATTAGGAATACAGGAAAACCGAAAAATGTTATCTCGCACTGTATGGCACAGAAACAAATTTCCAAAGAAAGAACAGAAATGCAAAGCACAACTTTGTAAATTAAATGACATACGTGTCGCCTGTTCAATTATTATAACAAGAAAACTGAAAAGTGATATAATGAACTGTACAGCACAGGAACAAATTTCCATCGAAAGAACAGAAAAGCACAGCACAACTTTTTAAAGTAATTCACATACTTGTCGCCTGTTCAATTATTATAACAGGAAAACTGAAAAGTGATATATGACATTGTACAGCACAGGAACAAGTTTCCATCGAAAGAACAGAAAAGCAAAGCAAAATTTTTAAAGGAATTCACATACGTGTCACCTGTTCAATTATTATGACAGGAAAACTGAAAAGTGATATAACGCACTGTACAACACAGGGACAAGTTTCCAACGAAATGACAGAAAAGCAAAGCACAACTTTGAAAAGTAATTCACATACATGTCACCTGTTAAATTATTATAACAGGAGACCTGAACAGTGATATAACGCACTGTATAGCACAGAAACTTGTTTCCAACGAAAGAACGAAAAAGCAAAGCACTGCTCTGTAAACTAATTCACATACGTGTCGCCTGTTCAATTATTATAACAGGAACACTGAAAAGTGATATAACGGACTGTACAAAACAGGAATAAGTTTCAGATGAAAGAACAAAAAAGAATAGCACTAATTTGTAAACTAAATCACATGTTTGTCGCTCGCTCCATTAGGAATACAGGAAAACTGAAAAGTGATATATCTCACTGTACAGCACAAGAACAAGTTTCCAACGAAAAAACGTAAATGAAAATCACTACTTTGTAAACTGAATCACAACTAATTCACATACGTGTCACCCGTTCAATTATTACAACAGGAAAACTGAAAAGTGATATATCACACTGTACAGCACAGAAACAAGTTTGCAACAGAAGAACAGAAACCCAAAGCACTACTTTGTAAACTAAATCACATGTGTGTCGCTCACTCAATTAGGAATACGGGAAAACTGAAAAGGGTTATCTCGCACTGTACGGCACAGAAACAAGTTTCCATTGAAAGAACAGAAACTCAAAGCACAACTTTGTAAACTAATTCACATATGTGTCGCCTGTTCAAATATTATAACAGGAAAACTGAAAAGTGATATATGACATTGTACAGCACAGGAACAAGTTTCAAATGAAAGAACAAAAAAGAAAATCACTAATTTGTAAACTAAATCACATGTGTGTCGCTCGCTCAATTAGGAATACAGGAAAACTGAAAAGTGTTATCGCGCACTGTACAGCACAGAAACAAGTTTCCATTGAAAGAACAGATACACAAAGCAAAACTTTGTAAACTAATACACATATGTGTCGCCTGTTCAATTATTATAACAGGAAAACTGAAAAGTGATATAACCCTAACCCTAACCCTAACCCTAAGCCCCTAACCCTAACTCTAAACCTAACCCTAACCCTAACCCTAACCCTAACCCTAAGCCCCTTACCCTAACCCTAACCCTAACCCTAACCCCTAACCCTAACCCTAACCCTAACCCCTAACCCTAACCCTAACCCTAACCATAACCCTAACCATATCCCTTACCAGCCCTAACCTAACCCTAACCCTAACCCTAAACCTAACCCTAAACCTAAGCTAACTTGTTCCTAACAGGAACAAGTTTCCAAGGAAAGAACGTAAATGAAAAGAACTACTTTGTAAACTAAATCACATGTGTGTCGCTCGCTCAATTAGGAATACAGGGAAACCGAAAAGTGTTATCTCGCACTGTATGGCACAGAAACAAATTTCCAAAGAAAGAAAAGAAACTCAAAGCACAACTTTGTAAACTAATTCACATATGTGTCGCCTGTTCAATTATTATAAAAGGAAAACTGAAAAGTGATATAACCCTATCCCTAACCCTAACCCTAAGCCCCTAACCCTAACCCTAACCCTAACACTAACCCTAAGCCAATAACCCTAACCCTAACCCTAACCCCTAACCCTAACCCTAACCCTAACACCTAACCCTAACCCTAACCCTAACCGTAACCCTAACCATATCCCTTACCCAGCCCTAACCTAACCCTAACCCTAACCCTAAACCTAACCCTAAACCTAACCCTAACTTGTTCCTAACAGGAAAGAGTTTCCAAGGAACGAACATAAATGAAAAGAACTACTTTGTAAAGTAAATCACATGTGTTTCGCTCGCTCAATTAGGAATACAGGGAAACCGAAAAGTGTTATCTCGCACTGTATGGCACAGAAACAAATTTCCAAAGAAAGAACAGAAACGCAAAGCAAAATTTTTAAAGGAATTCACATACGTGTCGCCTGTTCAATTATTATAACAGGAAAACTGAAAAGTGATATAACGCACTGTACAGCACAAGAACAAGTTTCCATCGAAAGAGCAGAATTCAAAGCACAACTTTTTAAACGAATTCACATACGTTTCGCCTGTTCAATTATTATAACCTGAAAACTGAAAAGTGATATATGACATTGTACAGCACAGGAACAAGTTTCAAATGAAAGAACAAAAAAGAAAATCACTAATTTGAAAACTAAATCACATGTGTGTCGCTCGCTCAATTAGGAATACAGGGAAACCGAAAAGTGTTATCTCGCACTGTATGGCACAGAAACAAATTTCCAAAGAAAGAACAGAAACGCAAAGCACAACTTTGTAAATTAAATCACATACGTGTCGCCTGTTCAATTATTATAACAAGAAAACTGAAAAGTGATATAACGCACTGTACAGCACAGGAACAAATTTCCATCGAAAGAACAGAAACGCAAAGCACAACTTTGTAAATTAAATGACATACGTGTCGCCTGTTCAATTATTATAACAGGAAAACTGAAAAGTGGTATAACGCACTGTACAGCACAGGAACAAGTTTCCATCGAAAGAACAGAAAAGCAAAGCAAAATTTTTAAAGGAATTCACATACGTGTCGCCTGTTCAATTATTATAACAGGAAAACTGAAAAGTGATATAACGCACTGTACAGCACAAGAACAAGTTTCCATCGAAAGAGCAGAATTCAAAGCACAACTTTTTAAACGAATTCACATACGTTTCGCCTGTTCAATTATTATAACAGGAAAACTGAAAAGTGATATATGACATTTTACAGCACAGGAACAAGTTTCAAATGAAAGAACAAAAAAGAAAATCACTAATTTGAAAACTAAATCACATGTGTGTCGCTCGCTCAATTAGGAATACAGGGAAACCGAAAAGTGTTATCTCGCACTGTATGGCACAGAAACAAATTTCCAAAGAAAGAACAGAAACGCAAAGCACAACTTTGTAAATTAAATGACATACGTGTCGCCTGTTCAATTATTATAACAAGAAAACTGAAAAGTGATATAACGCACTGTACAGCACAGGAACAAATTTCCATCGAAAGAAAACAAAAGCAAAGCACAACTTTTTAAAGGAATTCACATACTTGTCGCCTGTTCAATTATTGTAACAGGAAAACTGAAAAGTGATATAACGCACTGTACAGCACAGGAACAATTTTCCATCGAAAGAAGAGAAAAGGAAAGCACAACTTTTTAAAGGATTTCACATACGTGTCGCCTGTTCAATTATTGTAACAGGAAAACTGAAAAGTGATATAACGCACTGTACAGCACAAGAACAAGTTTCCATCGAAAGAACAGAAAAGCAAAGCACAACTTTTTAAACGAATTCACATACGTGTCGCCTGTTCAATTATTATATCAAGAAAACCGAAAAGTGTTATCTCGCACTGTATGGCACAGAAACAAATTTCCAAAGAAAGAACAGAAACGCAAAGCACAACTTTGTAAATTAAATGACATACGTGTCGCCTGTTCAATTATTATAACAAGAAAACTGAAAAGTGATATAACGCAATTTACAGCACAGGAACAAATTTCCATCGAAAGAAAAGAAAAGCACAGCACAACTTTTTAAAGGAATTCACATACTTGTCGCCTGTTCAATTATTATAACAGGAAAACTGAAAAGTGATATATGACATTGTACAGCACAGGAACAAGTTTCCATCGAAAGAACAGAAAAGCAAAGCAAAATTTTTAAAGGAATTCACATACGTGTCGCCTGTTCAATTATTGTAACAGGAAAACTGAAAAGTGATATAACGCACTGTACAGCACAAGAACAAGTTTCCATCGAAAGAACAGAAAAGCAAAGCACAACTTTCTAAACGAATTCACATACGTTTCGCCTGTTCAATTATTATAACAGGAAAACTGAAAAGTGATATATGACATTGTACAGCACAGGAACAAGTTTCAAATGGAAGAACAAAAAAGAAAATCACTAATTTGTAAACTAAATCACATGTGTGTCGCTCGCTCAATTAGGAATACAGGAAAACTGAAAAGTGTTATCTCGCACTGTACGGCACAGAAACAAGTTTCCATTGAAAGAACAGATACACAAAGCAAAACTTTGTAAACTAATTCACATATGTGTCGCCTGTTCAATTATTATAACAGGAAAACTGAAAAGTGATATAACCCTAACCCTAACCCTAACCATAAGCCGCTAAACCTAACCCTAACCCTAACACTAACCCTAAGCCCCTAACCCTATCCCTAACCCTAACCCTAACCCTAACCCTAACCCTAACCCTAACCCCGAACCCTAACCCTAACCCTAACCCCTAACCCTAACCCTAACCCTAACCGTAACCCTAACCATATCCCTTACCCAGCCCTAACCTAACCCTAACACTAACCCTAAACCTAACCCTAAACCTAACCCTAACTTGTTCCTAACTTGTTCCTAACAGGAACAAGTTTCCAAGGAAAGAACGTAAATGAAAAGAACTACTTTGTAAACTAAATCACATGTGTGTCGCTCGCTCAATTAGGAATACAGGGAAACCGAAAAGTGTTATCTCGCACTGTATGGCACAGAAACAAATTTCCAAAGAAAGAACAGAAACGCAAAGCACAACTTTGTAAATTAAATGACATAGTGTCGCCTCTTCAATTATTATAACAAGAAAACTGAAAAGTGATATAACGCACTGTACAACACAGGGACAAGTTTCCAACGAAATAACAGAAAAGCAAAGCACAACTTTGAAAACTAATTCACATACATGTCACCTGTTAAATTATTATAACAGGAGACCTGAAAAGTGATATAACGCACTGTATAGCACAGGAACTTATTTCCAACGAAAGAACGAAAAAGCAAAGCACTACTCTGTAAACTAATTCACATACGTGTCGCCTGTTCAATTATTATAACAGGAAAACTGAAAAGTGATATATGACATTGTACAGCACAGGAACAAGTTTCCATCGAAAGAACAGAAACGCAAAGGACAACTTTGTAAACTAAATCACATACATGTCGCGCGTTCAATTATTACAACAGGAAAACTGAAAAGTGATATATCACACTGTACAGCACAGAAACAAGTTTCCAACAGAAGAACAGAAACCCAAAGCACTACTTTGTAAATTAAATCACATGTGTGTCACTCACTCAATTAGGAATACGGGAAAACTGAAAAGTGTTATCTCGCACTGTACGGCACAGAAACAAGTTTCCATTGAAAGAACAGAAACTCAAAGCACAACTTTGTAAACTAATTCACATATGTGTCGCCTGTTCAATTATTATAACAGGAAAACTGAAAAGTGATATAACCCTAACCCTAACCCTAACCCTAAGCCCCTAACCCTAACCCTAACCCTAACCCTAAGCCCCTAACCCTAACCCTAAACCTAACCCTAACCCTAACCCCTAACCCTAACCCTAACCCTAACAATAACCCTAACCCCTAACCCTAACCCTAACCCTAACCGTAACCCTAACCATATCCCTTACCCAGCCCTAACCTAACTCTAACCCTAACCCTAAACCTAACCCTAACTTGTTCCTAACAGGAACAAGTTTCCAAGGAAAGAACGTAAATGAAAAGAACTACTTTGTAAAGTAAATCACATGTGTGTCGCTCGCTCAATTAGGAATACAGGGAAACCGAAAAGTGTTATCTCGCACTGTATGGCACAAAAACAAATTTCCAAAGAAAGAACAGAAACGCAAAGCACAACTTTGTAAATTAAATGACATACGTGTCGCCTGTTCAATTATTATAACAAGAAAACTGAAAAGTGATATAACGCACTGTACAGCACAGGAACAAATTTCCATCGAAAGAAGAGAAAAGCAAAGCAAAACTTTTTAAAGGAATTCACATACTTGTCGCCTGTTCAATTATTATAACAGGAAAACTGAAAAGTGATATATGACATTGTACAGCACAGGAACAAGTTTCCATGGAAAGAACAGAAAAGCAAAGCAAAATTTTTAAAGGAATTCACATACGTGTCGCCTGTTCAATTATTATAAGAGGAAAACTGAAAAGTGATATAACGCACTGTACAGCACAAGAACAAGTTTCCATCGAAAGAACAGAAAAGCAAAGCACAACTTTTTAAACGAATACACATACGTTTCGCCTGTTCAATTATTGTATCAGGAAAACTGAAAAGTGATATATGACATTGTACAGCACAGGAACAAGTTTCAAATGAAAGAACAAAAAAGAAAATCACTAATTTGTAAACTAAATCACATGTGTGTCGCTCGCTCAATTAGGAATACAGGGAAACCGAAAAGTGTTATCTCGCACTGTATGGCACAGAAACAAATTTCCAAAGAAAGAACAGAAACGCAAAGCACAACTTTGTAAATTAAATGACATACGTGTCGCCTGTTCAATTATTATAACAAGAAAACTGAAAAGAGATATAACGCACTGTACAGCACAGGAACAGATTTCCATCGAAAGAACAGAAAAGCAAAGCACAACTTTTTAAAGGAATTCACATACTTTCGCCTGTTCAATTTTTATAACAGGAAAACTGAAAAGTGATATATGACATTGTACAGCACAGGAACAAGTTTCCATCGAAAGAACAGAAAAGCAAAGCAAAATTTTTAAAGGAATTCACATACATGTCGCCTGTTCAATTATTATAACAGGAAAACTGAAAAGTGATATATGACATTGTACAGCACAGGAACAAGTTTCAAATGAAAGAACAAAAAAGAAAATCACTAATTTGTAAACTAAATCACATGTGTGTCGCTCGCTCAATTAGGAATACAGGAAAACTGAAAAGAGTTATCTCGCACTGTACGGCACAGAAACAAGTTTCCATTGAAAGAACAGATACACAAAGCAAAACTTTGTAAACTAATTCACATATGTGTTGCCTGTTCAATTATTATAACAGGAAAACTAAAAAGTGATATAACCCAAACCCTAACCCTAAACCTAAGCCCCTAACCCTAACCCTAACCCTAACCCTAACCCTAACCCTAAGCACCTAACCCTAATCATAACCCTAACCCTAACCCTAACCCTAACCCTAACCCCTAACACTAACCCTAACCCTAACCCATAACCCTAACCCCTAACCCTAACCCTAACCCTAACCGTAACCCTAACCATATCCCTTACCCAGCCCTAACCTAACCCTAACCCTAACCCTAAACCTAACACTAAACCTAAGCTAACTTGTTCCTAACAGGAACAAGTTTCCAAGGAAAGAACGTAAATGAAAAGAACTACTTTGTAAACTAAATCACATGTGTGTCGCTCGCTCAATTAGGAATACAGGGAAACCGAAAAGTGTTATCTCGCACTGTATGGCACAGAAACAAATTTTCAAAGAAAGAACATAAACTCAAAGCACAACTTTGTAATTAATTCACATATGTGTCGCCTGTTTAATTATTATAAAAGGAAAACTGAAAAGTGATATAACCCTAACCCTAACCCTTACCCTAAGCCCCTAACCCTAACCATAACCCTAACACTAATCCTAAGCCCCTAACCCTAACCCTAACCCCTAACCCTAACCCTAACCCTAACCCTAACCCTAACTGTAACCCTAACCATATCCCTTACCCAGCCCTAACGTAACCCTAACCCTAACCCTAAACCTAACCCTAAACCTAACCCTAACTTGTTCAGGAACAAGTTTCCAAGGAAAGAACGTAAATGAAAAGAACTACTTTGTAAAGTAAATCACATGTGTGTCGCTCGCTCAATTAGGAATACAGGGAAACCGAAAAGTGTTATCTCGCACTGTATGGCACAGAAACAAATTTCCTAAGAAAGAACAGAAACGCAAAGCACAACTTTGTAAATTAAATGACATACGTGTCGCCTGTTCAATTATTATAACAAGAAAACTGAAAAGTGATATAACGCACTGTACATCACAGGAACAAATTTCCATCGAAAGAACAGAAAAGCAAAGCACAACTTTTTAAAGGAATTCACATACTTGTCGCCTGTTCAATTATTATAACAGGAAAACTGAAAAGTGATATATGACATTGTACAGCACAGGAACAAGTTTCCATCGAAAGAACAGAAAAGCAAAGCAAAATTTTTAAAGGAATTCACATACGTGTCGCCTGTTCAATTATTATAACAGGAAAACTGAAAAGTGATATAACGCACTGTACAGCACAAGAACAAGTTTCCATCAAAAGAACAGAAAAGCAAAGCACAACTTTTTAAACGAATTCACATACGTTTCGCCTGTTCAATTATTATAACAGGAAAACTGAAAAGTGATATATGACATTGTACAGCACAGGAACAAGTTTCAAATGAAAGAACAAAAAAGAAAATCACTAATTTGTAAACTAAATCACATGTGTGTCGCTCGCTCAATTAGGAATAGAGGGAAACCGAAAAGTGTTATCTCGCACTGTATGGCACAGAAACAAATTTCCAAAGAAAGAACAGAAACGCAAAGCACAACTTTGTAAATTAAATGACATACGTGTCGCCTGTTCAATTATTGTAACAGGAAAACTGAAAAGTGATATAACGCACTGTACAGCACAAGAACAAGTTTCCATCGAAAGAACAGAAAAGCAAAGCACAACTTTTTAAACGAATTCACATACGTGTCGCCTGTTCAATTATTATATCAAGAAAACCGAAAAGTGTTATCTCGCACTGTATGGCACAGAAACAAATTTCCAAAGAAAGAACAGAAACGCAAAGCACAACTTTGTAAATTAAATGACATACGTGTCGCCTGTTCAATTATTATAACAAGAAAACTGAAAAGAGATATAACGCACTGTACAGCACAGGAACAAATTTCCATCGAAAGAACAGAAAAGGAAAGCACAACTTTTTAAAGGAATTCACATACTTTCGCCAGTTCAATTTTTATAACAGGAAAACTGAAAAGTGATATATGACTTTGTACAGCACAGGAACAAGTTTCCATCGAAAGAACAGAAAAGCAAAGCAAAATTTTTAAAGGAATTCACATACGTGTCGCCTGTTCAATTATTATAACAGGAAAACTGAAAAGTGATATATGACATTGTACAGCACAGGAACAAGTTTCAAATGAAAGAACAAAAAAGAAAATCACTAATTTGTAAACTAAATCACATGTGTGTCGCTCGCTCAATTAGGAATACAGGAAAACTGAAAAGAGTTATCTCGCACTGTACGGCACAGAAACAAGTTTCCATTGAAAGAACAGATACACAAAGCAAAACTTTGTAAACTAATTCACATATGTGTCGCCTGTTCAATTATTATAACAGGAAAACTAAAAAGTGATATAACCCAAACCCTAACCCTAACCCTAAGCCCCTAACCCTAACCCTAACCCTAACCCTAACCCTAACCCTAACCCTAAGCACCTAACCCTAATCCTAACCCTAACCCTAACCCTAACCCTAACCCTAACCCCTAACACTAACCCTAACCCTAACCCATAACCCTAACCCCTAACCCTAACCCTAACCCTAACCGTAACCCTAACCATATCCCTTACCCAGCCCTAACCTAACCCTAACCCTAACCCTAAACCTAACACTAAACCTAAGCTAACTTGTTCCTAACAGGAACAAGTTTCCAAGGAAAGAACGTAAATGAAAAGAACTACTTTGTAAACTAAATCACATGTGTGTCGCTCGCTCAATTAGGAATACAGGGAAACCGAAAAGTGTTATCTCGCACTGTATGGCACAGAAACAAATTTTCAAAGAAAGAACATAAACTCAAAGCACAACTTTGTAATTAATTCACATATGTGTCGCCTGTTTAATTATTATAAAAGGAAAACTGAAAAGTGATATAACCGTAACCCTAACCCTTACCCTAAGCCCCTAACCCTAACCATAACCCTAACACTAATCCTAAGCCCCTAACCCTAACCATAACCCCTAACCCTAACCCTAAACCCTAACCCTAACCCTAACCCTAACCCTAACTGTAACCCTAACCATATCCCTTACCCAGCCCTAACGTAACCCTAACCCTAACCCTAAACCTAACCCTAAACCTAACCCTAACTTGTTCAGGAACAAGTTTCCAAGGAAAGAACGTAAATGAAAAGAACTACTTTGTAAAGTAAATCACATGTGTGTCGCTCGCTCAATTAGGAATACAGGGAAACCGAAAAGTGTTATCTCGCACTGTATGGCACAGAAACAAATTTCCTAAGAAAGAACAGAAACGCAAAGCACAACTTTGTAAATTAAATGACATACGTGTCGCCTGTTCAATTATTATAACAAGAAAACTGAAAAGTGATATAACGCACTGTACATCACAGGAACAAATTTCCATCGAAAGAACAGAAAAGCAAAGCACAACTTTTTAAAGGAATTAACATACTTGTCGCCTGTTCAATTATTATAACAGGAAAACTGAAAAGTGATATATGACATTGTACAGCACAGGAACAAGTTTCCATCGAAAGAACAGAAAAGCAAAGCAAAATTTTTAAAGGAATTCACATACGTGTCGCCTGTTCAATTATTATAACAGGAAAACTGAAAAGTGATATAACGCACTGTACAGCACAAGAACAAGTTTCCATCGAAAGAACAGAAAAGCAAAGCACAACTTTTTAAACGAATTCACATACGTTTCGCCTGTTCAATTATTATAACAGGAAAACTGAAAAGTGATATATGACATTGTACAGCACAGGAACAAGTTTCAAATGAAAGAACAAAAAAGAAAATCACTAATTTGTAAACTAAATCACATGTGTGTCGCTCGCTCAATTAGGAATAGAGGGAAACCGAAAAGTGTTATCTCGCACTGTATGGCACAGAAACAAATTTCCAAAGAAAGAACAGAAACGCAAAGCACAACTTTGTAAATTAAATGACATACGTGTCGCCTGTTCAATTATTGTAACAGGAAAACTGAAAAGTGATATAACGCACTGTACAGCACAAGAACAAGTTTCCATCGAAAGAACAGAAAAGCAAAGCACAACTTTTTAAACGAATTCACATACGTGTCGCCTGTTCAATTATTATATCAAGAAAACCGAAAAGTGTTATCTCGCACTGTATGGCACAGAAACAAATTTCCAAAGAAAGAACAGAAACGCAAAGCACAACTTTGTAAATTAAATGACATACGTGTCGCCTGTTCAATTATTATAACAAGAAAACTGAAAAGAGATATAACGCACTGTACAGCACAGGAACAAATTTCCATCGAAAGAACAGAAAAGGAAAGCACAACTTTTTAAAGGAATTCACATACTTTCGCCTGTTCAATTTTTATAACAGGAAAACTGAAAAGTGATATATGACTTTGTACAGCACAGGAACAAGTTTCCATCGAAAGAACAGAAAAGCAAAGCAAAATTTTTAAAGGAATTCACATACGTGTCGCCTGTTCAATTATTATAACAGGAAAACTGAAAAGTGATATATGACATTGTACAGCACAGGAACAAGTTTCAAATGAAAGAACAAAAAAGAAAATCACTAATTTGTAAACTAAATCACATGTGTGTCGCTCGCTCAATTAGGAATACAGGAAAACTGAAAAGAGTTATCTCGCACTGTACGGCACAGAAACAAGTTTCCATTGAAAGAACAGATACACAAAGCAAAACTTTGTAAACTAATTCACATATGTGTCGCCTGTTCAATTATTATAACAGGAAAACTAAAAAGTGATATAACCCAAACCCTAACCCTAACCCTAAGCCCCTAACCCTAACCCTAACCCTAACCCTAACCCTAACCCTAACCCTAAGCACCTAACCCTAATCCTAACCCTAACCCTAACCCTAACCCTAACCCTAACCCCTAACACTAACCCTAACCCTAACCCATAACCCTAACCCCTAACCCTAACCCTAACCCTAACCGTAACCCTAACCATATCCCTTACCCAGCCCTAACCTAACCCTAACCCTAACCCTAAACCTAACACTAAACCTAAGCTAACTTGTTCCTAACAGGAACAAGTTTCCAAGGAAAGAACGTAAATGAAAAGAACTACTTTGTAAACTAAATCACATGTGTGTCGCTCGCTCAATTAGGAATACAGGGAAACCGAAAAGTGTTATCTCGCACTGTATGGCACAGAAACAAATTTTCAAAGAAAGAACATAAACTCAAAGCACAACTTTGTAATTAATTCACATATGTGTCGCCTGTTTAATTATTATAAAAGGAAAACTGAAAAGTGATATAACCGTAACCCTAACCCTTACCCTAAGCCCCTAACCCTAACCATAACCCTAACACTAATCCTAAGCCCCTAACCCTAACCCTAACCCCTAACCCTAACCCTAAACCCTAACCCTAACCCTAACCCTAACCCTAACTGTAACCCTAACCATATCCCTTACCCAGCCCTAACGTAACCCTAACCCTAACCCTAAACCTAACCCTAAACCTAACCCTAACTTGTTCAGGAACAAGTTTCCAAGGAAAGAACGTAAATGAAAAGAACTACTTTGTAAAGTAAATCACATGTGTGTCGCTCGCTCAATTAGGAATACAGGGAAACCGAAAAGTGTTATCTCGCACTGTATGGCACAGAAACAAATTTCCTAAGAAAGAACAGAAACGCAAAGCACAACTTTGTAAATTAAATGACATACGTGTCGCCTGTTCAATTATTATAACAAGAAAACTGAAAAGTGATATAACGCACTGTACATCACAGGAACAAATTTCCATCGAAAGAACAGAAAAGCAAAGCACAACTTTTTAAAGGAATTCACATACTTGTCGCCTGTTCAATTATTATAACAGGAAAACTGAAAAGTGATATATGACATTGTACAGCACAGGAACAAGTTTCCATCGAAAGAACAGAAAAGCAAAGCAAAATTTTTAAAGGAATTCACATACGTGTCGCCTGTTCAATTATTATAACAGGAAAACTGAAAAGTGATATATGACATTGTACAGCACAAGAACAAGTTTCCATCGAAAGAACAGAAAAGCAAAGCACAACTTTTTAAACGAATTCACATACGTTTCGCCTGTTCAATTATTATAACAGGAAAACTGAAAAGTGATATATGACATTGTACAGCACAGGAACAAGTTTCAAATGAAAGAACAAAAAAGAAAATCACTAATTTGTAAACTAAATCACATGTGTGTCGCTCGCTCAATTAGGAATAGAGGGAAACCGAAAAGTGTTATCTCGCACTGTATGGCACAGAAACAAATTTCCAAAGAAAGAACAGAAACGCAAAGCACAACTTTGTAAATTAAATGACATACGTGTCGCCTGTTCAATTATTGTAACAGGAAAACTGAAAAGTGATATAACGCACTGTACAGCACAAGAACAAGTTTCTATCGAAAGAACAGAAAAGCAAAGCACAACTTTTTAAACGAATTCACATACGTGTCGCCTGTTCAATTATTATATCAAGAAAACCGAAAAGTGTTATCTCGCACTGTATGGCACAGAAACAAATTTCCAAAGAAAGAACAGAAACGCAAAGCACAACTTTGTAAATTAAATGACATACGTGTCGCCTGTTCAATTATTATAACAAGAAAACTGAAAAGTGATATAACGCAATTTACAGCACAGGAACAAATTTCCATCGAAAGAACAGAAAAGCACAGCACAACTTTTTAAAGGAATTCACATACTTGTCGCCTGTTCAATTATTATAACAGGAAAACTGAAAAGTGATATATGACATTGTACAGCACAGGAACAAGTTTCCATCGAAAGAACAGAAAAGCAAAGCAAAATTTTTAAAGGAATTCACATACGTGTCGCCTGTTCAATTATTGTAACAGGAAAACTGAAAAGTGATATAACGCACTGTACAGCACAAGAACAAGTTTCCATCGAAAGAACAGAAAAGCAAAGCACAACTTTCTAAACGAATTCACATACGTTTCGCCTGTTCAATTATTATAACAGGAAAACTGAAAAGTGATATATGACATTATACAGCACAGGAACAAGTTTCAAATGGAAGAACAAAAAAGAAAATCACTAATTTGTAAACTAAATCACATGTGTGTCGCTCGCTCAATTAGGAATACAGGAAAACTGAAAAGTGTTATCTCGCACTGTACGGCACAGAAACAAGTTTCCATTGAAAGAACAGATACACAAAGCAAAACTTTGTAAACTAATTCACATATGTGTCGCCTGTTCAATTATTATAACAGGAAAACTGAAATGTGATATAATCCTAACCCTAACCCTAACCATAAGCCGCTAAACCTAACCCTAACCCTAACACTAACCCTAAGCCCCTAACCCTATCCCTAACCCTAACCCTAACCCTAACCCTAACCCCGAACCCTAACCCTAACCCTAACCCCTAACCCTAACCCTAACCCTAACCGTAACCCTAACCATATCCCTTACCCAGCCCTAACCTAACCCTAACACTAACCCTAAACCTAACCCTAACTTGTTCCTAACAGGAACAAGTTTCCAAGGAAAGAACGTAAATGAAAAGAACTACTTTGTAAACTAAATCACATGTGTGTCGCTCGCTCAATTAGGAATACAGGGAAACCGAAAAGTGTTATCTCGCACTGTATGGCACAGAAACAAATTTCCAAAGAAAGAACAGAAACGCAAAGCACAACTTTGTAAATTAAATGACATAGTGTCGCCTCTTCAATTATTATAACAAGAAAACTGAGAAGTGATATAACGCACTGTACAACACAGGGACAAGTTTCCAATGAAACAACAGAAAAGCAAAGCACAACTTTGAAAACTAATTCACATACATGTCACCTGTTAAATTATTATAACAGGAGACCTGAAAAGTGATATAACGCACTGTATAGCACAGGAACTTATTTCCAACGAAAGAACGAAAAAGCAAAGCACTACTCTGTAAACTAATTCACATACGTGTCGCCTGTTCAATTATTATAACAGGAAAACTGAAAAGTGATATATGACATTGTACAGCACAGGAACAAGTTTCCATCGAAAGAACAGAAACGCAAAGGACAACTTTGTAAACTAAATCACATACATGTCGCCCGTTCAATTATTACAACAGGAAAACTGAAAAGTGATATATCACACTGTACAGCACAGAAACAAGTTTCCAACAGAAGAAGAGAAACCCAAAGCACTACTTTGTAAATTAAATCACATGTATGTCACTCACTCAATTAGGAATACGGGAAAACTGAAAAGTGTTATCTCGCACTGTACGGCACAGAAACAAGTTTCCATTGAAAGAACAGAAACTCAAAGCACAACTTTGTAAACTAATTCACATATGTGTCGCCTGTTCAATTATTATAACAGGAAAACTGAAAAGTGATATAACCCTAACCCTAACCCTAAGCCCCTAACCCTAACCCTAACCCTAACCCTAAGCCCCTAACCCTAACCCTAAACCTAACCCTAACCCTAACCCCTAACCCTAACCCTAACCCTAACCCTAACCCTAACCCCTAACCCTAACCCTAACCCTAACCGTAACCCTAACCATATCCCTTACCCAGCCCTAACCTAACTCTAACCCTAACCCTAAACATAACCCTAACTTGTTCCTAACAGGAACAAGTTTCCAAGGAAAGAACGTAAATGAAAAGAACTACTTTGTAAAGTAAATCACATGTGTGTCGCTCGCTCAATTAGGAATACAGGGAAACCGAAAAGTGTTATCTCGCACTGTATGGCACAAAAACAAATTTCCAAAGAAAGAACAGAAACGCAAAGCACAAATTTGTAAATTAAATGACATACGTGTCGCCTGTTCAATTATTATAACAAGAAAACTGAAAAGTGATATAACGCACTGTACAGCACAGGAACAAATTTCCATCGAAAGAAGAGAAAAGCACAGCACAACTTTTTAAAGGAATTCACATACTTGTCGCCTGTTCAATTATTATAACAGGAAAACTGAAAAGTGATATATGACATTGTACAGCACAGGAACAAGTTTCCATCGAAAGAACAGAAAAGCAAAGCAAAATTTTTAAAGGAATTCACATACGTGTCGCCTGTTCAATTATTATAAGAGGAAAACTGAAAAGTGATATAACGCACTGTACAGCACAAGAACAAGTTTCCATCGAAAGAACAGAAAAGCAAAGCACAACTTTTTAAACGAATACACATACGTTTCGCCTGTTCAATTATTGTATCAGGAAAACTGAAAAGTGATATATGACATTGTACAGCACAGGAACAAGTTTCAAATGAAAGAACAAAAAAGAAAATCACTAATTTGTAAACTAAATCACATGTGTGTCGCTCGCTCAATTAGGAATACAGGGAAACCGAAAAGTGTTATCTCGCACTGTATGGCACAGAAACAAATTTCCAAAGAAAGAACAGAAACGCAAAGCACAACTTTGTAAATTAAATGACATACGTGTCGCCTGTTCAATTATTATAACAAGAAAACTGAAAAGAGATATAACGCACTGTACAGCACAGGAACAAATTTCCATCGAAAGAACAGAAAAGCAAAGCACAACTTTTTAAAGGAATTCACATACTTTCGCCTGTTCAATTTTTATAACAGGAAAACTGAAAAGTGATATATGACATTGTACAGCACAGGAACAAGTTTCCATCGAAAGAACAGAAAAGCAAAGCAAAATTTTTAAAGGAATTCACATACGTGTCGCCTGTTCAATTATTATAACAGGAAAACTGAAAAGTGATATATGACATTGTACAGCACAGGAACAGGTTTCAAATGAAAGAACAAAAAAGAAAATCACTAATTTGTAAACTAAATCACATGTGTGTCGCTCGCTAAATTAGGAATACAGGAAAACTGAAAAGTGTTATCTCGCACTGTACGGCACAGAAACAAGTTTCCAAAGAAAGAACAGATACACAAAGAAAACTTTGTAAACTAATTCACATATGTGTCGCCTGTTCAATTATTATAACAGGAAAACTGAAAAGTGATATAACCCTAACCCTAACCCTAACCCTAAGCCCCTAACCCTAACCCTAACACTAACACTAACCCTAAGCCCCTAACACTAACCCTAACCCTAACCCTAAACCTAACCCCTAACCCTAACCCTAACCCCTAACCCTAACCCTAACCGTAACCCTAACAATATCCCTTACCCAGCCCTAACCTAACCCTAACCCTAACCCTAAACCTAACCCTAAACCTAACCCTAACTTGTTCAGGAACAAGTTTCCAAGGAAAGAACATAAATGAAAAGAACTACTTTGTAAAGTAAAGCACATGTGTGTCGCTCGCTCAATTAGGAATACAGGAAAAAAGAAAAGAGTTATCTCGCACTGTACGGCACAGAAACAAGTTTCCATTGAAAGAACAGATACACAAAGCAAAACTTTGTAAACTAATTCACATATGTGTCGCCTGTTCAATTATTATAACAGGAAAACTAAAAAGTGATATAACCCTAACCCTAACCCTAAACCTAACCCTAAGCCCCTAACCCTAACCCTAACCCTAACCCTAACCCTAACCCTAAGCCCCTAACCCTAACCCTAACCCTAACCCCAAACCCTAACCCTAACCCTAACCCCTAACCCTAACCCTAACCCTAACCGTAACCCTAACCATATCCCTTCCCAGCCCTAACCTAACCCTAACCCTAACCCTAAACCTAACCCTAAACCTAACCCTAACTTTTTCCTAACAGGAACAAGTTTAAAAGGAAAGAAGGTAAATGAAAAGAACTACTTTGTAAACTAAATCACATGTGTGTCGCTCACTCAATTAGGAATACAGGAAAAAAGAAAAGTGTTATCTCGCACTGTACGGCACAAAAACAAGTTTCCATTGAAAGAACAGAAACTCAAAGCACAACTTTGTAAACTAATTCACATATGTGTCGCCTGTTCAAATTATTATAACAGGAAAACTGAAAAGTGATATAACCCTAACCCTAACCCTAACACTAAGCCCCTAACCCTAACCCTAACCCTAACATTAACCCTAAGCCCCTAAACCTAACCCTAACCCTAACCCTAACCCTAACCCCTAACCCTAACCGTAACCCCTAACCCTAACCCTAACCCTAACCGTAACCCTAATCATATCCCTTACCCAGCCCTAACCTAACCCTAACCCTAACCCTAAACCTAACCCTAAACCTAACCCTAACTTGTTCAGGAACAAGTTTCCAAGGAAAGAACATAAATGAAAAGAACTACTTTGTAAAGTAAATCACATGTGTGTCGCTTGCTCAATTAGGAATACAGGCAAACCGAAAAGGGTTATCTCGCACTGTATGGCACAGAAACAAATATCCAAAGAAAGAACAGAAACGCAAAGCACAACTTTGTAAATTAAATGACATATGTGTCGCCTGTTCAATTATTATAACAAGAAAACTGAAAAGTGATATAAAGCACTGTACAGCACAGGAACAAATTTCCATTGAAAGAACAGAAAAGCAAAGCCCAACTTTTTAAAGGAATTCACATACTTGTCGCCTGTTCAATTATTATAACAGGAAAACTCAAAAGTGATATATGACATTGTACAGCACAGGAACAAGTTTCCATCGAAAGAACAGAAAAGCAAAGCAAAATTTTTAAAGGAATTCACATACGTGTCGCCTGTTCAATTATTATAACAGGAAAACTGAAAAGTGATATAACGCACTGTACAGCACAAGAACAAGTTTCCATCGAAAGAACGGAAAAGCAAAGCACAACTTTTTAAACGAATTCACATACGTTTCGCCTGTTCAATTTTATAACAGGAAAACTGAAAAGTGATATATGACATTGTACAGCACAGGAACAAGTTTCAAATGAAAGAACAAAAAAGAAAATCACTAATTTGTAAACTAAATCACATGTGTGTCGCTCGCTCAATTAGGAATACAGGAAAACTGAAAAGTGTTATCTCGCACTGTACGGCACAGAAACAAGTTTCCATTGAAAGAACAGATACACAAAGCAAAACTTTGGAAACTAATTCACATATGTGTCGCCTGTTCAATTATTATAACAGGAAAACTAAAAAGTGATATAACCCTAACCCTAACCCTAACCCTAAGCCCCTAACCCTAACCCTAACCCTAACCCTAACCCTAAGCCCCTAACCCTAACCCTAACCCTAACCCCTAACCCTAACCCTAACCCTAACCCCTAACCCTAACCCTAACCCTAACCGTAACCCTAACCATATCCCTTCCCAGCCCTAACCTAACCCTAACCCTAACCCTAAACCTAACCCTAAACCTAAACCTAACTTGTTCCTAACAGGAACAAGTTTAAAAGGAAAGAACGTAAATGAAAAGAACTACTTTGTAAACTAAATCACATGTGTGTCGCTCACTCAATTAAGAATACGGGAAAACTGAAAAGTGTTATCTCGCACTGTACGGCACAGAAACAAGTTTCCATTGAAAGAACAGAAACTCAAAGCACAACTTTGTAAACTAATTCACATATGTGTCACCTGTTCAATTATTATAACAGGAAAACTGAAAAGTGATATAACCCTAACCCTAACCCTAACACTAAGCCCCTAACCCTAACCCTAACCCTAACACTAACCCTAAGCCCCTAAACCTAAACCTAACCCTAACCCTAACCCTAACCCCTAACCCTAACACTAACCCCTAACCCTAACCGTAACCCTAATCATATCCCTTACCCAGCCCTAACCTACCCCTAACCCTAACCCTAACCCTAACCCTAACCCTAAACCTAACCCTAACTTGTTCAGGAACAAGTTTCCAAGGAAAGAACGTAAATGAAAAGAACTACTTTGTAAAGTAAATCACATGTGTGTCGCTCGCTCAATTAGGAATACAGGGAAACCGAAAAGTGTTATCTCGCACTGTATGGCACATAAACAAATTTCCAAAGAAAGAACAGAAACGCAAAGCACAACTTTGTAAATTAAATGACATACGTGTCGCCTGTTCAATTATTATAACAAGAAAACTGAAAAGTGATATAACGCACTGTACAGCACAGGAACAAATTTCCATCGAAAGAACAGAAAAGCAAAGCACAACTTTTTAAAGGAATTCACATACTTGTCGCCTGTTCAATTATTATAACAGGAAAACTGAAAAGTGATATATGACATTGTACAGCACAGGAACAAGTTTCCATCGAAAGAACAGAAAAGCAAAGCAAAATTTTTAAAGGAATTCACATACGTGTCGCCTGTTCAATTATTATAACAGGAAAACTGAAAATTGATATAACGCACTGTACAGCACAAGAACAAGTTTCCATCAAAGAACAGAAAAGCAAAGCACAACTTTTTAAACGAATTCACATACGTTTCGCCTGTTCAATTATTATAACTGGAAAACTGAAAAGTGATATATGAGATTGTACAGCACAGGAACAATTTTCAAATGAAAGAACAAAAAAGAAAATCACTAATTTGTAAAGTAAATCACATGTGTGTCGCTCGCTCAATTAGGAATACAGGAAAACTGAAAAGTGTTATCTCGCACTATACGGCACAGAAACAAGTTTCCATTGAAAGAACAGATACACAAAGCAAAACTTTGTAAACTAATTCACATATGTGTCGCCTGTTCAATTATTATAACAGGAAAACTGAAATGTGATATAACCCTAACCCTAACCCTAACCCTAAGCCCCTAACCCTAACCCTAACCCTAACCCTAAGCCCCTAACCCTAACCCTAACCCTAACCCTAACCCCTAACCCTAACCCTAACCCTAACCCCTAACCCTAAGCCCCTAACCCTAACCGCTAACCCTAACCCTAACCCTAACCCCTAACCCTAAAGCTAACCCTAACCGTAACCCTAACCATATCCCTTACCCAACCCTAAACTAACCCTAACTCTAACCCTAAACCTAACCCTAAACCTAACTCTAACTTGTTCCTAACATGAACAAGTTTCCAAGGAAAGAACGTAAATGAAAAGAACTACTTTGTAAGCTAAATCACATGTGTGTCGCTCGCTCAATTAGGAATACAGGGAAACCGAAGTGTTATCTCGCACAGTATGGCACAGAAACAAATTTCCAAAGAAAGAACAGAAACTCAAAGCACAACTTTGTAAACTAATTCACATATGTTTCGCCTGTTCAATTATTATAAAAGGAAAACTGAAAAGTGATATAACCCTATCCCTAACCCTAACCCTAAGCCCCTAACCCTAACCCTGACCCTAACACTAACCCTAAGCCCCTAAACCTAACCCTAACCCTAACCCTAACCCCTAACCCTAACCCTAACCCCAAACCCTAACCCTAACCCTAACCGTAACCCTAACCATATCCCTTACCCAGCCCTAACCTAACCCTAACCCTAACCCTAAACCTAACCCTAAACCTAACCCTAACTTGTTCCTAACAGGAACAAGTTTCCAAGGAAAGAACGTAAATGAAAAGAACTACTTTGTAAACTAAATCACATGTGTGTCGCTCGCTCAATTAGGAATACAGGGAAACCGAAAAGTGTTATCTCGCACTGTATGGCACAGAAACAAATTTCCAAAGAAAGAACAGAAACACAAAGCACAACGTTGTAAATTAAATGACATACGTGTCGCCTGTTCAATTATTATAACAAGAAAACTGAAAAGTGATATAACGCACTGTAGAGCACAGGAACAAATTTTCATCGAAGGAACAGAAAAGCAAAGCACAACTTTTTAAAGGAATTCACATACGTGTCGCCTGTTCAATTATTATAACAGGAAAACTGAAAAGTGATATAACGCACTGTACAGCACAGGAACAAGTTTCCATCGAAAGAACAGAAAAGCAAAGCACAACTTTTTAAACGAATTCACATACGTTTCGCCTGTTCAATTTTATAACAGGAAAACTGAAAAGTGATATATGACATTGTACAGCACAGGAACAAGTTTCAAATGAAAGAACAAAAAAGAAAATCACTAATTTGTAAAGTAAATCACATGTGTGTCGCTCGATCAATTAGGAATACAGGAAAACTGAAAAGTGTTATCTCGCACTGTATAGCACAGAAACAAGTTTCCATTGAAAGAACAGATACACAAAGCAAAACTTTGTAAACTAATTCACATATGTGTCGCCTGTTCAATTATTATAACAGGAAAACTAAAAAGTGATATAACCCTAACCCTAACCCTAACCCTAACCCTAACCCTAACCCTAAGCCCCTAACCCTAACCCTAACCCTTACCCCTAACCCTAACCCTAACCCTAACCCCTAACCCTAACCCTAACCCTAACCGTAACCCTAACCATATCCCTTCCCAGCCCTAACCTAACCCTAACCCTAACCCTAAACCTAACCCTAAACCTAACCCTAACTTGTTCCTAACAGGAACAAGTTTAAAAGGAAAGAACGTAAATGAAAAGAACTACATTGTAAACTAAATCACACGTGTGTCGCTCACTCAATTAAGAATACGGGAAAACTGAAAAGTGTTATCTCGCACTGTACGGCACAGAAACAAGTTTCCATTGAAAGAACAGAAACTCAAAGCACAACTTTGTAAACTAATTCACATATGTGTCACCTGTTCAATTATTATAACAGGAAAACTGAAAAGTGATATAACCCTAACCCTAACCCTAACCCTAAGCCCCTAACCCTAACCCTAACTCTAACACTAACCCTAAGCCCCTAAACCTAAACCTAACCCTAACCCTAACCCTAACCCCTAACCCTAACCCTAACCCCTAACCCTAACCCTAACCCAAACCTTAACCCTAATCATATCCCTTACCCAGCCCTAAACTAACCATAACCCTAACCCTAAACCTAACCCTAAACCTAACCCTAACTTGTTAAGGAACAAGTTTCCAAGGAAAGAACGTAAATGAAAAGAACTACTTTGTAAAGTAAATCACATGTGTGTCGCTAGCTCAATTAGGAATACAGGGAAACTGAAAAGTGTTATCTCGCACTGTATGGCACAGAAACAAATTTCCAAAGAAAGAACAGAAACGCAAAGCACAACTTTGTAAATTAAATGACATACGTGTCGCCTGTTCAATTATTATAACAAGAAAACTGAAAAGTGATATAACGCACTGTACAGCACAGGAACAAATTTCCATCGAAAGAAGAGAAAAGCAAAGCACAACTTTTTAAAGGAATTCACATACTTGTCGCCTGTTCAATTATTATAACAGGAAAACTGAAAAGTGATATATGACATTGTACAGCACAGGAACAAGTTTCCATCGAAAGAACAGAAAAGCAAAGCAAAATTTTTAAAGGAATTCACATACGTGTCGCCTGTTCAATTATTATAACAGGAAAACTGAAAATTGATATAACGCACTGTACAGCACAAGAACAAGTTTCCATCAAAGAACAGAAAAGCAAAGCACAACTTTTTAAACGAATTCACATACGTTTCGCCTGTTCAATTATTATAACAGGAAAAATGAAAAGTGATATATGACATTGTACAGCACAGGAACAAGTTTCAAATGAAAGAACAAAAAAGAAATCACTAATTTGTAAACTAAATCACATGTGTGTCGCTCGCTCAATTAGGAATACAGGGAAACCGAAAAGTGTTATCTCGCACTGTATGGCACAGAAACAAATTTCCAAAGAAAGAACAGAAACGCAAAGCACAACTTTGTAAATTAAATGACATACGTGTCGCCTGTTCAATTATTATAACAAGAAAACTGAAAAGTGATATAACGCACTGTACAGCACAGGAACAAATTTCCATCGAAAGAAGAGAAAAGCAAAGCACAACTTTTTAAAGGAATTCACATACTTGTCGCCTGTTCAATTATTATAACAGGAAAACTGAAAAGTGATATATGACATTGTACAGCACAGGAACAAGTTTCCATCGAAAGAACAGAAAAGCAAAGCAAAATTTTTAAAGGAATTCACATACGTGTCGCCTGTTCAATTATTATAACAGGAAAACTGAAAATTGATATAACGCACTGTACAGCACAAGAACAAGTTTCCATCGAAAGAACAGAAAAGCAAAGCACAACTTTTTAAACGAATTCACATACGTTTCACCTGTTCAATTATTATAACAGGAAAACTGAAAAGTGATATATGAGATTGTACAGCACAGGAACAAGTTTCAAATGAAAGAACAAAAAAGAAAATAACTAATTTGTAAACTAAATCACATGTGTGTCGCTCGCTCAATTAGGAATACAGGAAAACTGAAATGTGTTATCTCGCACTGTACGGCACAGAAACAAGTTTCCATTGAAAGAACAGATACACAAAGCAAAACTTTGTAAACTAATTCACATATGTGTCGCCTGTTCAATTATTATAACAGGAAAACTGAAAAGTGATATAACCCTAACCCTAACCCTAGCTCTAAGCCCCTAACCCTAACCCGAACCCTAACCCTAACCCTAACCCTAACTCTAAGCCCCTAACCCTAACCCTAACCCTAACCCTAACCCCTAACCCTAACCCTAACCCTAACCCTAACCCCTAACCCTAACCGTAACCCTAACCATATCCCTTACCCAGCCCTAAACTAACCCTAACCCTAAACCTAAACCTAACCCTAAACCTAACCCTAACTTGTTCCTAACAGGTTCCAAGGAAAGAACGTAAATGAAAAGAACTACTTTGTAAACTAAATCACATGTGTGTCGCTCACTCAATTAGGAATACGGGAAAACTGAAAAGTGTTATCTCGCACTGTACGGCACAGAAACAAGTTTCCATTTTAAGAACAGAAACTCAAAGCACAACTTTGTAAACTAATTCACATATGTGTCGCCTGTTCAATTATTATAACAGGAAAACTGAAAAGTGATATAACCCTAACCCTAACCCTAACCCTAAGCCCCTAACCCTAACCCTGACCCTAACACAAACCCTAAGCCCCTAACCCTAAACCTAACCCTAACCCTAACCCCTAACCCTAACCCTAACCCTAACCCCAAACCCTAACCCTAACCCTAACCGTAACCCTAACCATATCCCTTACCCAGCCCTAACCTAACCCTAACCCTAACCCTAACCCTAACCCTAAACCTAACCCTAATTTGTTCCTAACAGGAACAAGTTTCCAAGGAAAGAACGTAAATGAAAAGAACTACTTTGTAAACTAAATCACATGTGTGTCGCTCGCTCAATTAGGAATACAGGGAAACCGAAAAGTATTATCTCGCACTGTATGGCACAGAAACAAATTTCCAAAGAAAGAACAGAAACGCAAAGCAGAACTTTGTAAATTAAATGACATACGTGTCGCCTGTTCAATTATTATAACAAGAAAACTGAAAAGTGATATAACGCACTGTACAGCACAGGAACAAATTTTCATTGAAAGAACAGAAAAGCAAAGCACAACTTTTTAAAGGAATTCACATACGTGTCGCCTGTTCAATTATTGTAACAGGAAAACTGAAAAGTGATATATGACATTGTACAGCACAGGAACAAGTTTCCATCGAAAGAACAGAAAAGCAAAGCAAAATTTTTAAAGGAATTCACATACATGTCGCCTGTTCAATTATTATAACAGGAAAACTGAAAAGTGATATAACGCACTGTACAGCACAAGAACAAGTTTCCATCAAAGAACAGAAAAGCAAAGCACAACTTTTTAAACGAATTCACATACGTTTCTCCTGTTCAATTATTATAACAGGAAAACTGAAAAGTGATATATGACATTGTACAGCACAGGAACAAGTTTCAAATGAAAGAACAAAAAAGAAAATCACTAATTTGTAAACTAAATCACATGTGTGTCGCTCGCTCAATTAGGAATACAGGGAAACCGAAAAGTGTTATCGCGCACTGTATGGCACAGAAACAAATTTCCAAAGAAGAACAGAAACGCAAAGCACAACTTTGTAAATTAAATGACATACGTGTCGCCTGTTCAATTATTATAACAAGAAAAGTGAAAAGTGATATAACGCACTGTACAGCACAGGATCAAATTTCCATTGAAAGAACAGAAACGCAAAGCACAACTTTGTAAATTAAATGACATACGTGTCGTCTGTTCAATTATTATAACAGGAAAACTGAAAAGTGATATAACGCACTGTACAGCACAGGAACAAGTTTCCATCGAAAGAACAGAAAAGCCAAGCAAAATTTTTAAAGGAATTGACATACGTGTCGCCTGTTCAATTATTATAACAGGAAAACTGAAAATTGATATAACGCACTGTACAGCACAAGAACAAGTTTCCATCGAAAGAACAGAAAAGCAAAGCACAACTTTTTAAACGAATTCACATACGTTTCACCTGTTCAATTATTATAACAGGAAAACTGAAAAGTGATATATGAGATTGTACAGCACAGGAACAAGTTTCAAATGAAAGAACAAAAAAGAAAATCACTAATTTGTAAACTAAATCACATGTGTGTCGCTCGCTCAATTAGGAATACAGGAAAACTGAAAAGTGTTATCTCGCACTGTATGGCACAGAAACAAGTTTCCATTGAAAGAACAGATACACAAAGCAAAACTTTGTAAACTAATTCACATATGTGTCGCCTGTTAAATTATTATAACAGGAAAACTGAAATGTGATATAACCCTAACCCTAACCCTAACCCTAAGCCCCTAACCGTAACCCTAACCCTAACCCTAACCCTAAGCCCCTAACCCTAACCCTAACCCTAACCCTAACCCCTAACCCTAACCCTAACCCTAACCCCTAACCCTAAGCCCCTAACCCTAACCGCTAACCCTAACCCTAACCCTAACCCCTAACCCTAAACCTAACCCTAACCGTAACCCTAACCATATCCCTTACCCAACCCTAAACTAACCCTAACTCTAACCCTAAACCTAACCCTAAACCTAACTCTAACTTGTTCCTAACATGAACAAATTTCCAAGGAAAGAACGTAAATGAAAAGAACTACTTTGTAAACTAAATCACATGTGTGTCGCTCGCTCAATTAGGAATACAGGGAAACGGAAGTGTTATCTCGCACAGTATGGCACAGAAACAAATTTCCAAAGAAAGAACAGAAACTCAAAGCACAACTTTGTAAACTAATTTACATATGTGTCGCCTGTTCAATTATTATAAAAGGAAAACTGAAAAGTGATATAACCCTATCCCTAACCCTAACCCTAAGCCCCTAACCCTAACCCTGACCCTAACACTAACCCTAAGCCCCTAACCCTAACCCTAACCCTAACCCTAACCCCTAACCTTAACCCTAACCCCAAACCCTAACCCTAACCCTAACCGTAACCCTAACCATATCCCTTACCCAGCCCTAACCTAACCCTAACCCTAACCCTAAACCTAACCCTAAACCTAACTTGTTCCTAACAGGAACAAGTTTCCAAGGAAAGAACGTAAATGAAAAGAACTACTTTGTAAACTAAATCACATGTGTGTCGCTCGCTCAATTAGGTATACAGGGAAACCGAAAAGTGTTATCTCGCACTGTATGGCACAGAAACAAATTTCCAAAGAAAGAACAGAAACACAAAGCACAACTTTGTAAATTAAATGACATACGTGTCGCCTTTTCAATTATTATAACAAGAAAACTGAAAAGTGATATAACGCACTGTAGAGCACAGGAACAAGATTCCATCGAAAGAACAGAAAAGCAAAGCACAACTTTTTAAAGGAATTCACATACGTGTCGCCTGTTCAATTATTATAACGGGAAAACTGAAAAGTGATATATGACATTGTACAGCACAGGAACAAGTTTCAAATGAAAGAACAAAAAAGAAAATCACTAATTTGTAAACTAAATCACATGTGTGTCCTTCGCTCAATTAGGATTACAGGGAAACCGAAAAGTGTTATCTCGCACTGTATGGCACAGAAACAAATTTCCAAAGAAAGAACAGAAACGCAAAGCACAACTTTGTAAATTAAATGACATACGTGTCGCCTGTTCAATTATTATAACAAGAAAACTGAAAAGTGATATAACGCACTGTACAGCACAGGAACAAATTTCCATCGAAAGAAGAGAAAAGCAAAGCACAACTTTTTAAAGGAATTCACATACTTGTTGCCTGTTCAATTATTATAACAGGAAAACTGAAAAGTGATATATGACATTGTACAGCACAGGAACAAGTTTCCATCGAAAGAACAGAAAAGCAAAGCAAAATTTTTAAAGGAATTCACATACGTGTCGCCTGTTCAATTATTATAACAGGAAAACTGAAAATTGATATATGACATTGTACAGCACAGGAACAGGTTTCAAATGAAAGAACAAAAAAGAAAATCACTAATTTGTAAAGTAAATCACATGTGTGTCGCTCGCTCAATTAGGAATACAGGAAAACTGAAAAGTGTTATCTCGCACTGTACGGCACAGAAACAAGTTTCCATTGAAAGAACAGATACACAAAGCAAAACTTTGTAAACTAATTCACATATGTGTCGCCTGTTCAATTATTATAACAGGAAAACTGAAAAGTGATATAACCCTAACCCTAACCCTAACACTAAGCCCCTAACCCTAACCCTAACCCTAACATTAACCCTAAGCCCCTAAACCTAACCCTAACCCTAACCCTAACCCTAACCCCTAACCCTAACCGTAACCCCTAACCCTAACCCTAACCCTAACCGTAACCCTAATCATATCCCTTACCCAGCCCTAACCTAACCCTAACCCTAACCCTAAACCTAACCCTAAACCTAACCCTAACTTGTTCAGGAACAAGTTTCCAATGAAAGAACATAAATGAAAAGAACTACTTTGTAAAGTAAATCACATGTGTGTCGCTTGCTCAATTAGGAATACAGGCAAACCGAAAAGGGTTATCTCGCACTGTATGGCACAGAAACAAATATCCAAAGAAAGAACAGAAACGCAAAGCACAACTTTGTAAATTAAATGACATATGTGTCGCCTGTTCAATTATTATAACAAGAAAACTGAAAAGTGATATAAAGCACTGTACAGCACAGGAACAAATTTCCATTGAAAGAACAGAAAAGCAAAGCACAACTTTTTAAAGGAATTCACATACTTGTCGCCTGTTCAATTATTATAACAGGAAAACTGAAAAGTGATATATGACATTGTACAGCACAGGAAAAAGTTTCCATCGAAAGAACAGAAAAGCAAAGCAAAATTTTTAAAGGAATTCACATACGTGTCGCCTGTTCAATTATTATAACAGGAAAACTGAAAAGTGATATAACACACTGTACAGCACAAGAACAAGTTTCCATCGAAAGAACGGAAAAGCAAAGCACAACTTTTTAAACGAATTCACATACGTTTCGCCTGTTCAATTTTATAACAGGAAAACTGAAAAGTGATATATGACATTGTACAGCACAGGAACAAGTTTCAAATGAAAGAACAAAAAAGAAAATCACTAATTTGTAAACTAAATCACATGTGTGTCGCTCGCTCCATTAGGAATACAGGAAAACTGAAAAGTGATATATGACATTGTACAGCACAGGAACAAGTTTCAAATGAAAGAACAAAAAAGAAAATCACTAATTTGTAAACTAAATCACATGTGTGTCGCTCGCTCAATTAGGAATACAGGAAAACTGAAAAGTGTTATCTCGCACTGTACGGCACAGAAACAAGTTTCCATTGAAAGAACAGATACACAAAGCAAAACTTTGGAAACTAATTCACATATGTGTCGCCTGTTCAATTATTATAACAGGAAAACTAAAAAGTGATATAACCCTAACCCTAACCCTAACCCTAAGCCCCTAACCCTAACCCTAACCCTAACCCTAACCCTAAGCCCCTAACCCTAACCCTAACCCTAACCCCTAACCCTAACCCTAACCCTAACCCCTAACCCTAACCCTAACCCTAACCGTAACCCTAACCATATCCCTTCCCAGCCCTAACCTAACCCTAACCCTAACCCTAAACCTAACCCTAAACCTAAACCTAACTTGTTCCTAACAGGAACAAGTTTAAAAGGAAAGAACGTAAATGAAAAGAACTACTTTGTAAACTAAATCACATGTGTGTCGCTCACTCAATTAAGAATACGGGAAAACTGAAAAGTGTTATCTCGCACTGTACGGCACAGAAACAAGTTTCCATTGAAAGAACAGAAACTCAAAGCACAACTTTGTAAACTAATTCACATATGTGTCACCTGTTCAATTATTATAACAGGAAAACTGAAAAGTGATATAACCCTAACCCTAACCCTAACACTAAGCCCCTAACCCTAACCCTAACCCTAACACTAACCCTAAGCCCCTAAACCTAAACCTAACCCTAACCCTAACCCTAACCCCTAACCCTAACACTAACCCCTAACCCTAACCGTAACCCTAATCATATCCCTTACCCAGCCCTAACCTACCCCTAACCCTAACCCTAACCCTAACCCTAACCCTAAACCTAACCCTAACTTGTTCAGGAACAAGTTTCCAAGGAAAGAACGTAAATGAAAAGAACTACTTTGTAAAGTAAATCACATGTGTGTCGCTCGCTCAATTAGGAATACAGGGAAACCGAAAAGTGTTATCTCGCACTGTATGGCACATAAACAAATTTCCAAAGAAAGAACAGAAACGCAAAGCACAACTTTGTAAATTAAATGACATACGTGTCGCCTGTTCAATTATTATAACAAGAAAACTGAAAAGTGATATAACGCACTGTACAGCACAGGAACAAATTTCCATCGAAAGAACAGAAAAGCAAAGCACAACTTTTTAAAGGAATTCACATACTTGTCGCCTGTTCAATTATTATAACAGGAAAACTGAAAAGTGATATATGACATTGTACAGCACAGGAACAAGTTTCCATCGAAAGAACAGAAAAGCAAAGCAAAATTTTTAAAGGAATTCACATACGTGTCGCCTGTTCAATTATTATAACAGGAAAACTGAAAATTGATATAACGCACTGTACAGCACAAGAACAAGTTTCCATCAAAGAACAGAAAAGCAAAGCACAACTTTTTAAACGAATTCACATACGTTTCGCCTGTTCAATTATTATAACTGGAAAACTGAAAAGTGATATATGAGATTGTACAGCACAGGAACAATTTTCAAATGAAAGAACAAAAAAGAAAATCACTAATTTGTAAAGTAAATCACATGTGTGTCGCTCGCTCAATTAGGAATACAGGAAAACTGAAAAGTGTTATCTCGCACTATACGGCACAGAAAAAAGTTTCCATTGAAAGAACAGATACACAAAGCAAAACTTTGTAAACTAATTCACATATGTGTCGCCTGTTCAATTATTATAACAGGAAAACTGAAATGTGATATAACCCTAACCCTAACCCTAACCCTAAGCCCCTAACCCTAACCCTAACCCTAACCCTAAGCCCCTAACCCTAACCCTAACCCTAACCCTAACCCCTAACCCTAACCCTAACCCCTAACCCTAAGCCCCTAACCCTAACCGCTAACCCTAACCCTAACCCTAACCCCTAACCCTAAAGCTAACCCTAACCGTAACCCTAACCATATCCCTTACCCAACCCTAAACTAACCCTAACTCTAACCCTAAACCTAACCCTAAACCTAACTCTAACTTGTTCCTAACATGAACAAGTTTCCAAGGAAAGAACGTAAATGAAAAGAACTACTTTGTAAACTAAATCACATGTGTGTCGCTTGCTCAATTAGGAATACAGGGAAACCGAAGTGTTATCTCGCACAGTATGGCACAGAAACAAATTTCCAAAGAAAGAACAGAAACTCAAAGCACAACTTTGTAAACTAATTTACATATGTTTCGCCTGTTCAATTATTATAAAAGGAAAACTGAAAAGTGATATAACCCTATCCCTAACCCTAACCCTAAGCCCCTAACCCTAACCCTGACCCTAACACTAACCCTAAGCCCCTAAACCTAACCCTAACCCTAACCCTAACCCCTAACCCTAACCCTAACCCCTAACCCTAACCCTAACCCTAACCGTAAACCTAACCATATCCCTTACCCAGCCCTAACCTAACCCTAACCCTAACCCTAAACCTAACCCTAAACCTAACCCTAACTTGTTCCTAACAGGAACAAGTTTCCAAGGAAAGAACGTAAATGAAAAGAACTACTTTGTAAACTAAATCACATGTGTGTCGCTCGCTCAATTAGGAATACAGGGAAACCGAAAAGTGTTATCTCGCACTGTATGGCACAGAAACAAATTTCCAAAGAAAGAACAGAAACACAAAGCACAACTTTGTAAATTAAATGACATACGTGTCGCCTGTTCAATTATTATAACAAGAAAACTGAAAAGTGATATAACGCACTGTAGAGCACAGGAACAAATTTTCATCGAAAGAACAGAAAAGCAAAGCACAACTTTTTAAAGGAATTCACATACGTGTCGCCTGTTCAATTATTATAACAGGAAAACTGAAAAGTGATATAACGCACTGTACAGCACAGGAACAAGTTTCCATCGAAAGAACAGAAAAGCAAAGCACAACTTTTTAAACGAATTCACATACGTTTCGCCTGTTCAATTTTATAACAGGAAAACTGAAAAGTGATATATGACATTGTACAGCACAGGAACAAGTTTCAAATGAAAGAACAAAAAAGAAAATCACTAATTTGTAAACTAAATCACATGTGTGTCGCTCGATCAATTAGGAATACAGGAAAACTGAAAAGTGTTATCTCGCACTGTATAGCACAGAAACAAGTTTCCATTGAAAGAACAGATGCACAAAGCAAAACTTTGTAAACTAATTCACATATGTGTCGCCTGTTCAATTATTATAACAGGAAAACTAAAAAGTGATATAACCCTAACCCTAACCCTAACCCTAACCCTAACCCTAACCCTAACCCTAACCCTAACCCTAAGCCCCTAACCCTAACCCTAACCCTAACCCCTAACCCTAACCCTAACCCTAACCCCTAACCCTAACCCTAACCCTAACCGTAACCCTAACCATATCCCTTCCCAGCCCTAACCTAACCCTAACCCTAACCCTAAACCTAACCCTAAACCTAACCCTAACTTGTTCCTAACAGGAACAAGTTTAAAAGGAAAGAACGTAAATGAAAAGAACTACATTGTAAACTAAATCACACGTGTGTCGCTCACTCAATTAAGAATACGGGAAAACTGAAAAGTGTTATCTCGCACTGTACGGCACAGAAACAAGTTTCCATTGAAAGAACAGAAACTCAAAGCACAACTTTGTAAACTAATTCACATATGTGTCACCTGTTCAATTATTATAACAGGAAAACTGAAAAGTGATATAACCCTAACCCTAACCCTAACCCTAAGCCCCTAACCCTAACCCTAACTCTAACACTAACCCTAAGCCCCTAAACCTAAACCTAACCCTAACCCTAACCCTAACCCCTAACCCTAACCCTAACCCCTAACCCTAACCCTAACCCAAACCGTAACCCTAATCATATCCCTTACCCAGCCCTAAACTAATCCTAACCCTAACCCTAAACCTAACCCTAAACCTAACCCTAACTTGTTAAGGAACAAGTTTCCAAGGAAAGAACGTAAATGAAAAGAACTACTTTGTAAAGTAAATCACATGTGTGTCGCTAGCTCAATTAGGAATACAGGGAAACTGAAAAGTGTTATCTCGCACTGTATGGCACAGAAACAAATTTCCAAAGAAAGAACAGAAACGCAAAGCACAACTTTGTAAATTAAATGACATACGTGTCGCCTGTTCAATTATTATAACAAGAAAACTGAAAAGTGATATAACGCACTGTACAGCACAGGAACAAATTTCCATCGAAAGAACAGAAAAGCAAAGCAAAATTTTTAAAGGAATTCACATACGTGTCGCCTGTTCAATTATTATAACAGGAAAACTGAAAATTGATATAACGCACTGTACAGCACAAGAACAAGTTTCCATCGAAAGAACAGAAAAGCAAAGCACAACTTTTTAAACGAATTCACATACGTTTCACCTGTTCAATTATTATAACAGGAAAACTGAAAAGTGATATATGAGATTGTACAGCACAGGAACAAGTTTCAAATGAAAGAACAAAAAAGAAAATAACTAATTTGTAAACTAAATCACATGTGTGTCGCTCGCTCAATTAGGAATACAGGAAAACTGAAATGTGTTATCTCGCACTGTACGGCAAAGAAACAAGTTTCCATTGAAAGAACAGATACACAAAGCAAAACTTTGTAAACTAATTCACATATGTGTCGCCTGTTCAATTATTATAACAGGAAAACTGAAAAGTGATATAACACTAACCCTAACCCTAGCTCTAAGCCCCTAACCATAACCCGAACCCTAACCCTAACCCTAACCCTAACTCTAAGCCCCTAACCCTAACCCTAACCCTAACCCTAACCCCTAACCCTAACCCTAACCCTAACCCTAACCCTAACCCCTAACCCTAACCGTAACCCTAACCATATCCCTTACCCAGCCCTAAACTAACCCTAACCCTAAACCTAAACCTAACCCTAAACCTAACCCTAACTTGTTCCAACAGGTTCCAAGGAAAGAACGTAAATGAAAAGAACTACTTTGTAAACTAAATCACATGTGTGTCGCTCACTCAATTAGGAATACGGGAAAACTGAAAAGTGTTATCTCGCACTGTACGGCACAGAAACATGTTTCCATTTTAAGAACAGAAACTCAAAGCACAACTTTGTAAACTAATTCACATATGTGTCGCCTGTTCAATTATTATAACAGGAAAACTGAAAAGTGATATAACCCTAACCCTAACCCTAACCCTAAGCCCCTAACCCTAACCCTGACCCTAACACAAACCCTAAGCCCCTAACCCTAACCCTAACCCTAACCCTAACCCCTAACCCTAACCCTAACCCTAACCCCAAACCCTAACCCTAACCCTAACCGTAACCCTAACCATATCCCTTACCCAGCCCTAACCTAACCCTAACCCTAACCCTAAACCTAACCCTAAACCTAACCCTAATTTGTTCCTAACAGGAACAAGTTTCCAAGGAAAGAACGTAAATGAAAAGAACTACTTTGTAAACTACATCACATGTGTGTCGCTCGCTCAATTAGGAATACAGGGAAACCGAAAAGTATTATCTCGCACTGTATGGCACAGAAACAAATTTCCAAAGAAAGAACAGAAACGCAAAGCAGAACTTTGTAAATTAAATGACATACGTGTCGCCTGTTCAATTATTATAACAAGAAAACTGAAAAGTGATATAACGCACTGTACAGCACAGGAACGAATTTTCATTGAAAGAACAGAAAAGCAAAGCACAACTTTTTGAAGGAATTCACATACGTGTCGCCTGTTCAATTATTGTAACAGGAAAACTGAAAAGTGATATATGACATTGTACAGCACAGGAACAAGTTTCCATCGAAAGAACAGAAAAGCAAAGCAAAATTTTTAAAGGAATTCACATACATGTCGCCTGTTCAATTATTATAACAGGAAAACTGAAAAGTGATATAACGCACTGTACAGCACAATAACAAGTTTCCATCAAAGAACAGAAAAGCAAAGCACAACTTTTTAAACGAATTCACATACGTTTCTCCTGTTCAATTATTATAACAGGAAAACTGAAAAGTGATATATGACATTGTACAGCACAGGAACAAGTTTCAAATGAAAGAACAAAAAAGAAAATCACTAATTTGTAAACTAAATCACATGTGTGTCGCTCGCTCAATTAGGAATACAGGGAAACCGAAAAGTGTTATCGCGCACTGTATGGCACAGAAACAAATTTCCAAAGAAGAACAGAAACGCAAAGCACAACTTTGTAAATTAAATGACATACGTGTCGCCTGTTCAATTATTATAACAAGAAAAGTGAAAAGTGATATAACGCACTGTACAGTACAGGATCAAATTTCCATCGAAAGAACAGAAACGCAAAGCACAACTTTGTAAATTAAATGACATACGTGTCGTCTGTTCAATTATTATAACAGGAAAACTGAAAAGTGATATAACGCACTGTACAGCACAGGAACAAGTTTCCATCGAAAGAACAGAAAAGCAAAGCAAAATTTTTAAAGGAATTGACATACGTGTCGCCTGTTCAATTATTATAACAGGAAAACTGAAAATTGATATAACGCACTGTACAGCACAAGAACAAGTTTCCATCGAAAGAACAGAAAAGCAAAGCACAACTTTTTAAACGAATTCACATACGTTTCACCTGTTCAATTATTATAACAGGAAAACTGAAAAGTGATATATGAGATTGTACAGCACAGGAACAATTTTCAAATGAAAGAACAAAAAAGAAAATCACTAATTTGTAAAGTAAATCACATGTGTGTCGCTCGCTCAATTAGGAATACAGGAAAACTGAAAAGTGTTATCTCGCACTATACGGCACAGAAACAAGTTTCCATTGAAAGAACAGATACACAAAGCAAAACTTTGTAAACTAATTCACATATGTGTCGCCTGTTCAATTATTATAACAGGAAAACTGTAATGTGATATAACCCTAACCCTAACCCAAACCCTAAGCCCCTAACCCTAACCCTAACCCTAACCCTAAGCCCCTAACCCTAACCCTAAACCTAACCCTAACCCCTAACCCTAACCCTAACCCCTAACCCTAAGCCCCTAACCCTAACCGCTAACCCTAACCCTAACCCTAACCCCTAACCCTAAAGCTAACCCTAACCGTAACCCTAACCATATCCCTTACCCAACCCTAAACTAACCCTAACTCTAACCCTAAACCTAACCCTAAACCTAACTCTAACTTGTTCCTAACATGAAGAAGTTTCCAAGGAAAGAACGTAAATGAAAAGAACTACTTTGTAAACTAAATCACATGTGTGTCGCTCGCTCAATTAGGAATACAGGGAAACCGAAGTGTTATCTCGCACAGTATGGCACAGAAACAAATTTCCAAAGAAAGAACAGAAACTCAAAGCACAACTTTGTAAACTAATTTACATATGTGTCGCCTGTTCAATTATTATAAAAGGAAAACTGAAAAGTGATATAACCCTATCCCTAACCCTAACCCTAAGCCCCTAACCCTAACCCTGACCCTAACACTAACCCTAAGCCCCTAAACCTAACCCTAACCCTAACCCTAACCCCTAACCCTAACCCTAACCCCAAACCCTAACCCTAACCCTAACCGTAACCCTAAACATATCCCTTACCCAGCCCTAACCTAACACTAACCCTAACCCTAAACCTAACCCTAAACCTAACCCTAACTTGTTCCTAACAGGAACAAGTTTCCAAGGAAAGAACGTAAATGAAAAGAACTACTTTGTAAACTAAATCACATGTGTGTCGCTCGCTCAATTAGGAATACAGGGAAACCGAAAAGTGTTATCTCGCACTGTATGGCACAGAAACAAATTTCCAAAGAAAGAACAGAAACACAAAGCACAACGTTATAAATTAAATGACATACGTGTCGCCTGTTCAATTATTATAACAAGAAAACTGAAAAGTGATATAACGCACTGTAGAGCACAGGAACAAATTTTCATCGAAAGAACAGATAAGCAAAGCACAACTTTTTAAAGGAATTCACATACGTGTCGCCTGTTCAATTATTATAACAGGAAAACTGAAAAGTGATATAACGCACTGTACAGCACAGGAACAAGTTTCCATCGAAAGAACAGAAAAGCAAAGCACAACTTTTTAAACGAATTCAAATACGTTTCGCCTGTTCAATTTTATAACAGGAAAACTGAAAAGTGATATATGACATTGTACAGCACAGGAACAAGTTTCAAATGAAAGAACAAAAAAGAAAATCACTAATTTGTAAACTAAATCACATGTGTGTCGCTTGATCAATTAGGAATACAGGAAAACTGAAAAGTGTTATCTCGCACTGTATAGCACAGAAACAAGTTTCCATTGAAAGAACAGATACACAAAGCAAAACTTTGTAAACTAATTCACATATGTGTCGCCTGTTCAATTATTATAACAGGAAAACTAAAAAGTGATATAACCCTAACCCTAACCCTAACAATAAGCCTGTAACCCTAACCCTAGCCCTAACACTAACCCTAAGCCCCTAACCCTAACCCTAACCCTAACCCTAACCCCTAACCCTAACCCTAACCCTAACCCCAAACCCTAACCCTAACCCTAACCGTAACCCTAACCATATCCCTTACCCAGCCCTAACCTAACCCTAACCCTAACCCTAAACCTAACCCTAAACCTAACCCTAATTTGTTCCTAACAGGAACAAGTTTCCAAAGAAAGAACGTAAATGAAAAGAACTACTTTGTAAACTAAATCACATGTGTGTCGCTCGCTCAATTAGGAATACAGGGAAATCGAAAAGTGTTATCTCGCACTGTATGGCACAGAAACAAATTTCCAAAGAAAGAACAGAAACGCAAAGCAGAACTTTGTAAATTAAATGACATACGTGTCGCCTGTTCAATTATTATAACAAGAAAACTGAAAAGTGATATAACGCACTGTACAGCACAGGAAGAAATTTTCATCGAAAGAACAGAAAAGCAAAGCACAACTTTTTAAAGGAATTCACATACGTGTCGCCTGTTCAATTATTGTAACAGGAAAACTGAAAAGTGATATATGACATTGTACAGCACAGGAACAAGTTTCCATCGAAAGAACAGAAAAGCAAAGCAAAATTTTTAAAGGAATTCACATACATGTCGCCTGTTCAATTATTATAACAGGAAAACTGAAAAGTGATATAACGCACTGTACAGCACAAGAACAAGTTTCCATCAAAGAACAGAAAAGCAAAGCACAACTTTTTAAACGAATTCACATACGTTTCTCCTGTTCAATTATTATAACAGGAAAACTGAAAAGTGATATATGACATTGTACAGCACAGGAACAAGTTTCAAATGAAAGAACAAAAAAGAAAATCACTAATTTGTAAACTAAATCACATGTGTGTCGCTCGCTCAATTAGGAATACATTGAAACCGAAAAGTGTTATCTCGCACTGTACGGCACAGGAACAAGTTTCCATTGAAAGAACAGATACACAAAGCAAAACTTTGTAAACTAATTCACATATGTGTCGCCTGTTCAATTATTATAACAGGAAAACTGAAATGTGATATAACCCTAACCCTAACCCTAACCCTAACCCTAACACTAAGCCCCTAACCCTAACACTAACCCCTAACCCTAACCCTAACCCTAACCCCTAACCCTAAGCCCCTAACCCTAACCGCTAACCCTAACCCTAACCCTAACCCCTAACCCTAAACCTAACCCTAACCGTAACCCTAACCATATCCCTTACCCAACCCTAAACTAACCCTAACTCTAACCCTAAACCTAACCCTAAACCTAACTCTAACTTGTTCCTAACATGAACAACTTTCCAAGGAAAGAACGTAAATGAAAAGAACTACTTTGTAAACTAAATCACATGTGTGTCGCTCGCTCAATTAGGAATACAGGGAAACGGAAGTGTTATCTCGCACAGTATGGAACAGAAACAAATTTCCAAAGAAAGAACAGAAACTCAAAGCACAACTTTGTAAACTAATTTACATATGTGTCGCCTGTTCAATTATTATAAAAGGAAAACTGAAAAGTGATATAACCCTATCCCTAACACTAACCCTAAGCCCCTAACCCTAACCCCAAACCCTAACCCTAACCCTAACCGTAACCCTAAACATATCCCTTACCCAGCCCTAACCTAACCCTAACCCTAACCCTAAACCTAACCCTAAACCTAACCCTAACTTGTTCCTAACAGGAACAAGTTTCCAAGGAAAGAACGTAAATGAAAAGAACTACTTTGTAAACTAAATCACATGTGTGTCGCTCGCTCAATTAGGTATACAGGGAAACCGAAAAGTGTTATCTCGCACTGTATGGCACAGAAACAAATTTCCAAAGAAAGAACAGAAACACAAAGCACAACTTTGTAAATTAAATGACATACGTGTCGCCTTTTCAATTATTATAACAAGAAAACTGAAAAGTGATATAACGCACTGTAGAGCACAGGAACAAGTTTCCATCGAAAGAACAGAAAAGCAAAGCACAACTTTTTAAAGGAATTCACATACGTGTCGCCTGTTCAATTATTATAACGGGAAAACTGAAAAGTGATATATGACATTGTACAGCACAGGAACAAGTTTCAAATGAAAGAACAAAAAAGAAAATCACTAATTTGTAAACTAAATCACATGTGTGTCGCTCGCTCAATTAGGAATACAGGAAAACTGAAAAGTGTTATCTCGCTCTGTACGGCACAGAAACAAGTTTCCATTGAAAGAACAGATACACAAAGCAAAACTTTGTAAACTAATTCACATATGTGTCGCCTGTTCAATTATTATAACAGGAAAACTGAAATGTGATATAACCCTAACCCTAACCCTAACCCTAAGCACCTAACCCTAACCCTAACCCTAACCCTAAGCCCCTAAACCTAACCCTAACCCTAACCCTAGCCCTAACCCTAACCCCTAACCCTAACCCTAACCCGTAACCCTAAGCCCCTAACCCTAACCCTAACCCTAACCCTAACCCCTAACCCTAACCCTAACCCCTAACCCTAACCCTAACCCTAACCGTAACCCTAACCATATCCCTTACCCAGCCCTAACCTAACCCTAACCCTAACCCTAAACCTAACCCTAAACCTAACCCTAACTTGTTCAGGAACAAGTTTCCAAGGAAAGAACATAAATGAAAAGAACTACTTTGTAAAGTAAATCACATGTGTGTCGCTTGCTCAATTAGGAATACAGGCAAACCGAAAAGTGTTATCTCGCACTGTAGGGCACAGAAACAAATATCCAAAGAAAGAACAGAAACGCAAAGCACAACTTTGTAAATTAAATGACATACGTGTCGCCTGTTTAATTATTATAACAAGAAAACTGAAAAGTGATATAACGCACTGTACAGCACAGGAACAAATTTCCATCGAAAGAAGAGAAAAGCAAAGCAAAATTGTTAAAGGAATTCACATACGTGTCGCCTGTTCAATTATTATAACAGGAAAACTGAAAAGTGATATAACGCACTGTACAGCACAAGAACAAGTTTCCATCGAAAGAACAGAAAAGCAAAGCACAACTTTTTAAACGAATTCACATACGTTTCACCTGTTCAATTATCATAACAGGAAAACTGAAAAGTGATATATGACATTGTACAGCACAGGAACAAGTTTCAAATGAAAGAACAAAAAAGAAAATCACTAATTTGTAAACTAAATCACATGTGTGTCGCTCGCTCAATTAGGAATAGAGGGAAACCGAAAAGTGTTATCTCGCACTGTATGGCACAGAAACAAATTTCCAAAGAAAGAACAGAAACGCAAAGCACAACTTTGTAAATTAAATGACATACGTGTCGCCTGTTCAATTATTATAACAAGAAAACTGAAAAGTGATATAACGCACTGTACAGCACAGGAACAAATTTCCATCGAAAGAACAGAAACGCAAAGCACAACTTTGTAAATTAAATGACATATGTGTCGCCTGTTCAATTATTATAACAGGAAAACTGAAAAGTGATATAACACACTGTACAGCACAGGAACAAGTTTCCATCGAAAGAACAGAAAAGCAAAGCACAACTTTTTAAAGGAATTCACATACGTGTCGCCTGTTCAATTATTATAACAGGAAAACTGAAAAGTGATATAACCCTATCCCTAACCCTAGCTCTAAGCCCCTAACCCTAACCCGAACCCTAACCCTAACCCTAACCCTAACCCTAAGCCCCTAACCCTAACCCTAACCCTAACCCTAACCCCTAACCCTAACCGTAACCCTAACCATATCCCTTACCCAGCCCTAAACTAACCCTAACCCTAAACCTAAACCTAACCCTAAACCTAACCCTAACTTGTTCCTAACAGGTTCCAAGGAAAGAACGTAAATGAAAAGAACTACTTTGTAAACTAAATCACATGTGTGTCGCTCACTCAATTAGGAATACGGGAAAACTGAAAAGTGTTATCTCGCACTGTACGGCACAGAAACAAGTTTCCATTGAAAGAACAGAAACTCAAAGCACAACTTTGTAAACTAATTCACATATGTGTCGCCTGTTCAATTATTATAACAGGAAAACTGAAAAGTGATATAACGCACTGTACAGCACAGGAACAAGTTTCCATCGAAAGAACAGAAAAGCAAAGCACAACTTTTTAAAGGAATTCACATACTTGTCGCCTGTTCAATTATTATAACGGGAAAACTGAAAAGTGATATATGACATTGTACAGCACAGGAACAAGTTTCAAATGAAAGAACAAAAAAGAAAATCACTAATTTGTAAACTAAATCACATGTGTGTCGCTCGCTCAATTAGGAATACAGGAAAACTGAAAAGTGTTATCTCGCTCTGTACGGCACAGAAACAAGTTTCCATTGAAAGAACAGATACACAAAGCAAAACTTTGTAAACTAATTCACATATGTGTCGCCTGTTCAATTATTATAACAGGAAAACTGAAAAGTGATATAACCCTATCCCTAACCCTAACCCTAAGCCCCTAACCCTAACCCTGACCCTAAAACTAACCCTAAGCCCCTAACCCTAACCCTAACCCTAACCCTAACCCCTAACCTTAACCCTAACCCCAAACCCTAACCCTAACCGTAACCCTAACCATATCCCTTACCCAGCCCTAACCTAACCCTAACCCTAACCCTAAACCTAACCCTAAACCTAACCCTAACTTGTTCCTAACAGGAACAAGTTTCCAAGGAAAGAACGTAAATGAAAAGAACTACTTTGTAAACTAAATCACATGTGTGTCGCTCGCTCAATTAGGAATACAGGGAAACCGAAAAGTGTTATCTCGCACTGTATGGCACAGAAACAAATTTCCAAAGAAAGAACAGAAACACAAAGCACAACTTTGTAAATTAAATGACATACGTGTCGCCTGTTCAATTATTATAACAAGAAAACTGAAAAGTGATATAACGCACTGTAGAGCACAGGAACAAATTTTCATCGAAAGAACAGAAAAGCAAAGCACAACTTTTTAAAGGAATTCACATACGTGTCGCCTGTTCAATTATTATAACAGGAAAACTGAAAAGTGATATAACGCACTGTACAGCACAGGAACAAGTTTCCATCGAAAGAACAGAAAAGCAAAGCACAACTTTTTAAAGGAATTCACATACGTGTCGCCTGTTCAATTATTATAACGGGAAAACTGAAAAGTGATATATGACATTGTACAGCACAGGAACAAGTTTCAAATGAAAGAACAAAAAAGAAAATCACTAATTTGTAAACTAAATCACATGTGTGTCGCTTGCTCAATTAGGAATACAGGAAAACTGAAAAGTGTTATCTCGCACTGTACGGCACAGAAACAAGTTTCCATTGAAAGAACAGATACACAAAGCAAAACTTTGTAAACTAATTCCCATATGTGTCGCCTGTTCAATTATTATAACAGGAAAACTGAAATGTGATATAACCCTAACCCTAAGCACCTAACCCTAACCCTAACCCTAACCCTAAGCCCCTAACCCTAACCCTAAACCTAACCCTAACCCTAACCCTAACCCCTAACACTAACCCTAACCCCTAACCCTAAGCCCCTAACCCTAACCCTAACCCTAACCCTAACCCCTAACCCTAACCCTAACCCCTAACCCTAACCCTAACCCTAACCGTAACCCTAACCATATCCCTTACCCAGCCCTAACCTAACCCTAACCCTAACCCTAAACTTAATCCTAAACCTAACCCTAACTTGTTCAGGAACAAGTTTCCAAGGAAAGAACATAAATGAAAAGAACTACTTTGTAAAGTAAATCACATGTGTGTCGCTTGCTCAATTAGGAATACAGGCAAACCGAAAAGTGTTATCTCGCACAGTAGGGCACAGAAACAAATATCCAAAGAAAGAACAGAAACGCAAAGCACAACTTTGTAAATTAAATGACATACGTGTCGCCTGTTCAATTATTATAACAAGAAAACTGAAAAGTGATATAACGCACTGTACAGCACAGGAACAAATTTCCATCGAAAGAACAGAAAAGCAAAGCAAAATTGTTAAAGGAATTCACATACGTGTCGCCTGTTCAATTATTATAACAGGAAAACTGAAAAGTGATATAACGCACTGTACAGCACAAGAACAAGTTTCCATCGAAAGAACAGAAAAGCAAAGCACAACTTTTTAAACGAATTCACATACGTTTCACCTGTTCAATTATTATAACAGGAAAACTGAAAAGTGATATATGACATTGTACAGCACAGGAACAAGTTTCAAATGAAAGAACAAAAAAGAAAATCACTAATTTGTAAACTAAATCACATGTGTGTCGCTCGCTCAATTAGGAATAGAGGGAAACCGAAAAGTGTTATCTCGCACTGTATGGCACAGAAACAAATTTCCAAAGAAAGAACAGAAACGCAAAGCACAACTTTGTAAATTAAATGACATACGTGTCGCCTGTTCAATTATTATAACAAGAAAACTGAAAAGTGATATAACGCACTGTACAGCACAGGAACAAATTTCCATCGAAAGAACAGAAACGCAAAGCACAACTTTGTAAATTAAATGACATACGTGTCGCCTGTTCAATTATTATAACAGGAAAACTGAAAAGTGATATAACGCACTGTACAGCACAGGAACAAGTTTCCATCGAAAGAACAGAAAAGCAAAGCACAACTTTTTAAAGGAATTCACATACGTGTCGCCTGTTCAATTATTATAACGGGAAAACTGAAAAGTGATATATGACACTGTACAGCACAGGAACAAGTTTCAAATGAAAGAGCAAAAAAGAAAATCCCTAATTTGTAAACTAAATCACATGTGTGTCGCTCGCTCAATTAGGAATACAGGAAAACTGAAAAGTGTTATCTCGCACTGTACGGCACAAAAACAAGTTTCCATTGAAAGAACAGATACACAAAGCAAAACTTTGTAAACTAATTCACATATGTGTCGCCTGTTCAATTATTATAACAGGAAAACTGAAATGTGATATAACCCTAACACTAACCCTACCCCTAAGCCCCTAACCCTAACCCTAACCCTAACCCTAACGCTAAGCCCCTAACCCTAACCCTAACCCTAACCCTAACCCTAACCCCTAACCCTAACCCTAACCCCTAACCCTAAGCCCCTAACCCTAACCGCTAACCCTAACCCTAACCCTAACCCCTAACCCTAAAACTAACCCTAACCGTAAACCTAACCATATCCCTTACCCAACCCTAAACTAACCCTAACCCTAACCCTAAACCTAACCCTAAACCTAACTCTAACTTGTTCCTAACATGAACAAGTTTCCAAGGAAAGAACGTAAATGAAAAGAACTACTTTGTAAACTAAATCACATGTGTGTCGCTCGCTCAATTAGGAATACAGGGAAACCGAAGTGTTATCTCGCACAGTATGGCACAGAAACAAATTTCCAAAGAAAGAACAGAAACTCAAAGCACAACTTTGTAAACTAATTCACATATGTGTCGCCTGTTCAATTATTATAAAATGAAACCTGAAAAGTGATATAACCCAAACCGTAACCCTATCCCTAAGCCCCTAACCCTAACCCTAACCCTAACTCTAACCCTAAGCCCTAACCCTAACCCTAACCCTAACCCCTAACCCTAACCCTAACCCTAACCCCTAACCCTAACCCTAACCCTAACCCTAACCGTAACCCTAACCATATCCCTTACCCAGCCCTAACCTAACCCGAACCCTAACCCTAAACCTAACCCTAAACCTAACCCTAACTTGTTCCTAACAGGAACAAGTTTCCAAGGAAAAAACGTAAATGAAAAGAACTACTTTGTAAACTAAATCACATGTGTGTAACTCGCTCAATTAGGAATACAGGGAAACCGAAAAGTGTTATCTCGCACTGTATGGCACAGAAACAAATTTCCAAAGAAAGAACAGAAACGCAAAGCACAACTTTGTAAATTAAATGACATACGTGTCGCCTGTTCAATTATTATAACAAGAAAACTGAAAAGTGATATAACGCACTGTACAGCACATGAACAAATTTCCATCAAAAGAACAGAAAAGCAAAGCACAACTTTTAAAGGAATTCACATACTTGTCGCCTGTTCAATTATTATAACAGGAAAACTGAAAAGTGATATATGACATTGTACAGCACAGGAACAAGTTTCCATCGAAAGAACAGAAAAGCAAAGCAAAATTTTTAAAGGAATTCACATACGTGTCGCCTGTTCAATTATTATAACAGGAAAACTAAAAAGTGATATAACGCACTGTACAGCACAAGTACAAGTTTCCATCGAAAGAACAGAAAAGCAAAGCACAACTTTTTAAACGAATTCACATACGTTTCGCCTGTTCAATTATTATAACAGGAAAACTGAAAAGTGATATATGACATTGTACAGCACAGGAACAAGTTTCAAATGAAAGAACAAAAAAGAAAATCACTAATTTGTAAACTAAATCACATGTGTGTCGCTAGCTCAACTAGGAATACAGGAAAACTGAAAAGTGTTATCTCGCACTGTACGGCACAGAAACAAGTTTCCTTTGAAAGAACAGATACACAAAGCAAAACTTTGTAAACTAATTCACATATGTGTCGCCTGTTCAATTATTATAACAGGAAAACTGAAAAGTGATATAACCCTAACCCTAACCCTAACCCTAACCCTAAGCCCCTAACATTAACCCTAACCCTAACCCTAACCCTAACCCCTAACCCTAACCCCTAACCCTAACCCTAACCCTAACCGTAACCCTAACCATATCCCTTACCCAGCCTTAACCTAACTCTAACCCTAATCTTAAACCTAAGCTAACTTGTTCCTAACAGGAACAACTTTCCAAGGAAAGAACGTAAATGAAAAGAACTACTTTGTAAACTAAATCACATGTGTGTTGCTCGCTCAATTAGGAATACAGGGAAACCGAAGTGTTATCTCGCACTGTATGGCACAGAAACAAATTTCCAAAGAAAGAACAGAAACTCAAAGCACAACTTTTTAAACGAATTCACATACGTGTCGCCTGTTCAATAATTATAACAGGAAAACTGAAAAGTGATATATGACATTGTACAGCACAGGAACAAGTTTCAAATGAAAGAACAAAAAAGAAAATCACTAATTTGTAAACTAAATCACATGTGTGTCGCTCGCTCAATTAGGAATACAGGGAAACCGAAAAGTGTTATCGCGTACTGTATGGCACAGAAACTAATTTCCAAAGAAAGAACAGAAACGCAAAGCACAACTTTGTAAATTAAATGACATACGTGTCGCCTGTTCAATTATTATAACAAGAAAACTGAAAACTGATATAACCCACTGTACAGCAAAGGAACAAATTTCCATCGAAAGAACAGAAACGCAAAGCACAACTTTGTAAATTAAATGACATACGTGTCGCCTGTTCAATTATTATAACAGGAAAACTGAAAAGTGATATAACGCACTGTACAGCACAGGAACAAGTTTCCATCGAAAGAACAGAAAAGCAAAGCACAACTTTTTAAAGGAATTCACATACGTGTCGCCTGTTCAATTATTATAACGGGAAAACTGAAAAGTGATATATGACATTGTACAGCACAGGAACAAGTTTCAAATGAAAGAACAAAAAAGAAAATCACTAATTTGTAAACTAAATCACATGTGTGTCGCTCGCTCAATTAGGAATCCTGGAAAATTGAAAAGTGTTATCTCGCACTGTACGGCACAGAAACAAGTTTCCATTGAAAGAACAGATACACAGAGCAAAACTTTGTAAACTAATTCACATATGTGTCGCCTGTTCAATTATTATAACAGGAAAACTGAAATGTGATATAACCCTAACCCTAACCCTAACCCTAAGCCCCTAACCCTAACCCTAACCCTAACCCTAAGCCCCTAACCCTAACCCTAACCCTAACCCTAACCCCTAACCCTAACCCTAACCCCTAACTCTAAGCCCCTAAACCTAACCGCTAAACCTAACACTAACTCTAACCCCTAACCCTAAACCTAACCCTAACCGTAACCCTAACCATATCCCTTACCCAACCCTAAACTAACCCTAACCCTAACCCTAAACCTAACCCTAAACCTAACCCTAACTTGTTCCTAACAGGAACAAGTTTCCAAGGAAAGAACGTAAATGAAAAGAACTACTTTGTAAACTAAATCACATGTGTGTCTCTCGCTCAATTAGGAATACAGGGAAACCGAAAAGTGTTATCTCGCACTGTATGGCACAGAAACAAATTTCCAAAGAAAGAACAGAAACGCAAAGCACAACTTTGTAAATTAAATGACATACGTGTCGCCTGTTCAATTATTATAACAAGAAAACTGAAAAGTGATATAACGCACTGTACAGCACAGGAACAAATTTCCATCGAAAGAACAGAAACGCAAAGCACAACTTTGTAAATTAAATGACATACGTGTCGCCTGTTCAATTATTATAACAAGAAAACTGAAAAGTGATATAACGCACTGTAGAGCACAGGAACAAATTTTCATCGAAAGAACAGAAAAGCAAAGCACAACTTTTTAAAGGAATTCACATACTTGTCGCCTGTTCAATTATTATAACAGGAAAACTGAAAAGTGATATATGACACTGTACAGCACAGGAACAAGTTTCCATCGAAAGAACAGAAAATCAAAGCAAAATTTTTAAAGGAATTCACATACGTGTCGCCTGTTCAATTATTATAACGGGAAAACTGAAAAGTGATATATGACATTGTACAGCACAGGAACAAGTTTCAAATGAAAGAACAAAAAAGAAAATCACTAATTTGTAAACTAAATCACATGTGTGTCGCTCGCTCAATTAGGAATACCGGAAAACTGAAAAGTGTTATCTCGCACTGTACGGCACAGAAACAAGTTTCCATTGAAAGAACAGATACACAAAGCAAAACTTTGTAAACTAATTCACATATGTGTCGCCTGTTCAATTATTATAACAGGAAAACTGAAATGTGATATAACCCTAACCCTAACCCTAACCCTAAGCCCCTAACCCTAACCCTAACCCTAACCCTAACCCTAAGCCCCTAACCCTAACCCTAACCCTAACCCTAACCCTAACCCCTAACCCTAACCCTAACCCTAACCCCTAACCTTAAGCCCCTAACCCTAACCGCTAACCCTAACCCTAACCCTAACCCCTAACCCTAAACCTAACCCTAACCGTAACCCTAACCATATCCCTTACCCAACCCTAAACTAACCCTAACCCTAACCCTAAACCTAACCCTAAACCTAACCCTAACTTGTTCCTAACAGGAACAAGTTTCCAAGGAAAGAACGTAAATGAAAAGAACTACTTTGTAAACTAAATCACATGTGTGTCGCTCGCTCAATTAGGAATACAGGGAAACCGAAGTGTTATCTCGCACTGTATGGCACAGAAACAAATTTCCAAAGAAAGAACAGAAAGTCAAAGCACAACTTTGTAAACTAATTCACATATGTGTCGCCTGTTCAATTATTATAAAAGGAAAACTGAAAAGTGATATAACCCTATCCCTAACCCTAACCCTAAGCCCCTAACCCTAACCCTAACCCTAACACTAACCCTAAGCCCCTAACCCTAACCCTAACCGTAACCCTAACCCCTAACCCTAACCCTCACCCTAAACGCAAACCCTAACCATAACCCTAGCTGTAACCCTAACCATATCCCTTACCCAGCCCTAACCTAACCCTAACCCTAACCCTAACCCTAAACCTAACCCTAAACCTGACCCTAACTTGTTCCTAACAGGAACAAGTTTCCAAGGAAAGAACGTAAATGAAAAGAACTACTTTTAAACTATATCACATGTGTGTCGCTCGCTCAATTAGGAATACAGGGAAACCGAAAACTGTTATCTCGCACTGTATGGCACAGAAACAAATTTCCAAAGAAAGAACAGAAACGCAAAGCACAACTTTGTAAATTAAATGACATACGTGTCGCCTGTTCAATTATTATAACAAGAAAACTGAAAAGTGATATAACGCACTGTACAGCACAGGAACAAATTTTCATCGAAAGAACAAAAAAGCAAAGCACAACTTTTTAAAGGAATTCACATACTTGTCGCCTGTTCAATTATTATAACAGGAAAACTGATAAGTGATATAATGCACTTTACAGCACAAGAAGAAGTTTCCATCGAAAGAACAGAAAAGCAAAGCACAACTTTTTAAACGAATTCACATACGTTTCGCCTGTTCAATTATTATAACAGGAAAACTGAAAAGTGATATATGACATTGTACAGCACAGGAACAAGTTTCAAATGAAAGAACAAAAAAGAAAATCACTAATTTGTAAACTAAATCACATGTGTGTCGCTCGCTCAATTAGGAATACAGGGAAACCGAAAAGTGTTATCTCGCACTGTACGGCACAGTAACAAGTTTCCATTGAAAGAACATATACACAAAGCAAAATTTTGTAAACTAATACACATATGTGTCGCCTGTTCAATTATTATAACAGGAAAACAGAAAAGTGATATAACCCTAACCCTAACCCTAAGCCCCTAACCCTAACCCTAAGCCCCTAACCCTAACCCTAACCCTAACCCTAACCCTAACCCCTAACCCTTAACCTAACCCTAACCCTAACCCTAACCCCTAACCCTAACCCTAACCCTAACCGTAACCCTAACCATATCCCTTACCCAGCCCTAAACTAACCCTAACCCTAAACCTAAACCTAACCCTAAACTTAACCCTAACTTGTTCCTAACAGGAACAAGTTTCCAAGGAAAGAACGTAAATGAAAAGAACTACTTTGTAAAGTAAATCACATGTGTGTCGCTCGCTCAATTAGGAATACAGGGAAACCGAAGTGTTATCTCACACTGTATGGCACATAAACAAATTTCCAAAGAAAGAACAGAAACTCAAAGCGCAACTTTGTAAACTAATTCACATATGTGTCGCCTGTTCAATTATTATAAAAGGAAAACTGAAAAGTGATATACCCCTATCCCTAACCCTAACCCTAAGCCCCTAACCCTAACCCTAACACTAACACTAACCCTAAGCCCCTAAACCTAACCCTAAACCTAACCCTAACCCCTAACACTAACCCTCACCCTAACCCCAAACCCTAACCCTAACCCTAACCGTAACCCTAACCATATCCCTTACCCAGCCCTAACCTAACCCTAATCCTAACCCTAAACCTAACCCTAACTTGTTCCTAACAGGAACAAGTTTCCAAGGAAAGAACGTAAATGAAAAGAACTACTTTGTAAAGTAAATCACATGTGTGTCGCTCGCTCAATTAGGAATACAGGGAAACCGAAGTGTTATCTCGCACTGTATGGCACAGAAACAAATTTCCAAAGAAAGAACAGAAACGCAAAGCACAACTTTGTAAATTAAATGACATACGTGTCGCCTGTTCAATTATTATAACAGGAATACTGAAAAGTGATATATGACATTTTACAGCACAGGAAAAAGTTTCCATCGAAAGAACAGAAAAGCAAAGCAAAATTTTTAAAGGAATTCACATACGTGTCGCCTGTTCAATTATTATAACAGGAAAACTGAAAAGTGATATAACGCACTGTACAGCACAGGAACAAGTTTCAAATGAAAGAACAAAAAAGAAAATCACTAATTTGTAAACTAAATCACATGTGTGTAGCTCGCTCAATTAGGAATACAGGAAAACTGAAAAGTGTTATCTCACACTGTACGGCACAGAAACAAGTTTCCATTGAAAGAACAGATACACAAAGCAAAACTTTGTAAACTAATTCACATATGTGTCGCCTGTTCAATTATTATAACAGGAAAACTGAAAAGTGATATAACCCTAACCCTAACCCTAACCCTAACCCTAACCCTAACCCTAACCCATAACCCTAACCCTAACCCCTAACCCTAAGTCCCTAATCCTAACCCCTAACCCTAACCCTAACCCTAACCCCTAACCCTAACCCTAACCCTAACCGTAACCCTAAACATATCCCTTACCCAGCCGTAAATTAACCCTAACCCTAACCCTAAACCTAACCCCTAACCCTAACCCTAACCCTAACCCCTAACCCTAACCCTAACCCTAACCCCTAACCCTAACCCTAACCCTAACCCTAACTGTAACCCTAACCTTATCCCTTACCTAGCCATAACCTAACCCTAACCCTAACCCTAACACTAAACCTAACCCTAAACCTAACCCTAACTTGTTCCTAACAGGAACAAGTTTCCAAGGAAAGAACGTAAATGAAAAGAACTACTTTGTAAACTAAATCACATGTGTGTCGCTCGCTCAATTAGGAATACAGGGAAACCGAAAAGTGTTATCTCGCACTGTATGGCACAGAAACAAATTTCCAAAGAAAGAACAGAAACGCAAAGCACAACTTTGTAAATTAAATGACATACGTGTCGCCTGTTCAATTATTATAACAAGAAAACTAAAAAGTGATATAACGCACTGTACAAAACAGGAACAAATTTCCATCGAAAGAACAGAAAAGCAAAGCACAACTTTTTAAAGAAATTCACATACTTGTCGCCTGTTCAATTATTATAACAGGAAAACTGAAAAGTGATATATGACATTGTACAGCAAAGGAACAAGTTTCCATCGAAAGAACAGAAAAGCAAAGCAAAATTTTTAAAGGAATTCACATACGTGTCGCCTGTTCAATTATTATAACAGGAAAACTAAAAAGTGATATAACGCACTGTACAGCACAAGTACAAGTTTCCATCGAAAGAACAGAATAGCAAAGCACAACTTTTTAAACGAATTCACATACGTTTCGCCTGTTCAATTATTATAACAGGAAAACTGAAAAGTGATATATGACATTGTACAGCACAGGAACAAGTTTCAAATGAAAGAACAAAAAAGAAAATCACTAATTTGTAAACTAAATCACATGTGTGTCGCTAGCTCAACTAGGAATACAGGAAAACTGAAAAGTGTTATCTCGCACTGTACGGCACATAAACAAGTTTCCTTTGAAAGAACAGATACACAAAGCAAAACTTTGTAAACTAATACACATATGTGTCGCCTGTTCAATTATTATAAAAGGAAAACTGAAAAGTGATATAACCCTAACCCTAACCCTAACCCTAACCCTAAGCCCCTAACCCTAACCCTAACCCTAACCCTAACCCTAACCCTAACCCTAACCCCAACCCCTAACCCTAACCCTAACCCCTAACCCTAACCCTAACCCTAACCGTAACCCTAACCATATCCCTTACCCAGCCTTAACCTAACCCTAACCCTAAACCTAAACCTAAGCTAACTTGTTCCTAACAGTAACAAGTTTCCAAGGAAAGAACGTAAATGAAAAGAACTACTTTGTAAACTAAATCACATGTGTGTTGCTCGCTCAATTAGAAATACAGGGAAACCGAAATGTGTTATCTCGCACTGTATGGCACAGAAACAAATTTCCAAAGAAAGAACAGAAACTCAAAGCACAACTTTGTAAACTAATTCACATATGTGTCGCCTGTTCAATTATTATAAAAGGAAAACTGAAAAGTGATATAACCCTATCCCTAACACTAACCCTAAGCCCCTTACCCTAACAATAACACTAACACTAACCCTAAGCCCCTAACCATAACCATAACCCTAACCCTAACCCCTAACCCTTACACTCACCATAACCCCAAACCCTAACCCTAACTCTAACCGTAACCCTAACCATATCCCTTACCCAGCCCTAACCTAACCCTAACCCTAACCCTAAACCTAACCCTAAACCTAACCCTAACTTGTTCCTAACAGGAACAAGTTTCCAAGGAAAGAACGTAAATGAAAGAACTACTTTGTAAACTAAATCACATGTGTGTCGCTCGCTCAATTAGGAATACAGGGAAACCGAAAAGTGTTATCTCGCACTGTATGGCACAGAAACAAATTTCCGAAGAAAGAACAGAAACTCAAAGCACAACTTTGCAAACTAATTCACATATGTGTCGCCTGTTCAATTATTATAACAAGAAAACTGAAAAGTGATATAACGCACTGTACAGCACAGGAACAAATTTTCATCGAAAGAACAGAAAAGCAAAGCACAACTTTTTAAAGGAATTGACATACTTGTCGCCTGTTCAATTATTATAACAGGAAAACTGAAAAGTGATATATGACATTGTACAGCACAGGAACAAGTTTCAAATGAAAGAACAAAAAAGAAAATCACTAATTTGTAAACTAAATCACATGTGTGTCGCTCGCTCCATTAGGAATACAGGAAAACTGAAAAGTGATATATGACATTGTACAGCACAGGAACAAGTTTCAAATGAAAGAACAAAAAAGAAAATCACTAATTTGTAAACTAAATCACATGTGTGTCGCTCGCTCCATTAGGAATACAGGAAAACTGAACAGTAATATATCTCACTGTACAGCACAAGAACAAGTTTCCAATGAAAGAACAGAAAAGCAAAGCACTTCTTTTAAACAGAATCACCTGTGTGTCACTCGCTCAATTAGGAATACAGGAAAACTGAAAAGTGTTATCTCGCACTGTACGGCACAGAAACAAGTTTCCATTGAAAGAACAGAAACGCAAAGCACAACTTTGTAAAATAACTCACATATGTGTCGCCTGTTCAATTAGTATAACAGGAAAAATGAAAAGTGATATAACCCTACCCTAACCCTAACCCTAAGGCCCTAACCCTAACCCTAACCCTAACCCTAACCTTAACCCTAACCCTAAACCCTAACCCTAACCCTAACCCTAACCCTAACCCTAACCCTAACGCTAACCCTAGCCCTTACCCAGCCCTAACCTAACCCTAACCCTAACCCTAACCCTAACCCTAACCCTAACCCTAACTTGTTCCTAACAGGAACAAGTTTCCAACGAAAGAACGTAAATGAAAAGCACTACTTTGTAAAGTGAATCACATGTGTGTCACTCGCTCAATTAGGAATACAGGAAAACCGAAAAGTGTTATCTAGCACTGTACGGCACAGAAACTAGTTTCCATCGAAAGAACAGAAAAGCAAAGCACAACTTTGTAAACTAAATCACATACCTGTCGTCCGTTCAATTATTACAACAGGAAAACTGAAAAGTGATATATCACAGTGTACAGCACAGAAACAAGTTTCCAAGAAGAACAGAAACCCAAAGCACTACTTTGTAAACTAAATCACATGTGTGTCGCTCCCTCAATTAGGAATACAGGAAAACCGAAAAGTGTTATCTCACACTGTATGGCACAGAAACAAGTTTCCAAAGAAAGAACAGAAACGCAAAGCACAACTTTGTAAACTAAATGACATACGTGTCGCCTGTTCAATTATTATAAGAGGAAAACTGAAAAGTGATATAACACACTGTACAGCACAGGAACATGTTTCCATCGAGAGAACAGAAACGCAAAGCACAACTTTGTAAACTAATTCACATACGTGTCGCCTGTTCAATTATTATAAAAGGAAAACTGAAAAGTGATATAACCCTATCCCTAACACTAACCCTAAGCCCCTTACCCTAACAATAACACTAACACTAACCCTAAGCCCCTAACCATAACCATAACCCTAACCCTAACCCCTAACCCTTACACTCACCATAACCCCAAACCCTAACCCTAACTCTAACCGTAACCCTAACCATATCCCTTACCCAGCCCTAACCTAACCCTAACCCTAACCCTAAACCTAACCCTAAACCTAACCCTAACTTGTTCCTAACAGGAACAAGTTTCCAAGGAAAGAACGTAAATGAAAGAACTACTTTGTAAACTAAATCACATGTGTGTCGCTCGCTCAATTAGGAATACAGGGAAACCGAAAAGTGTTATCTCGCACTGTATGGCACAGAAACAAATTTCCGAAGAAAGAACAGAAACTCAAAGCACAACTTTGCAAACTAATTCACATATGTGTCGCCTGTTCAATTATTATAACAAGAAAACTGAAAAGTGATATAACGCACTGTACAGCACAGGAACAAATTTTCATCGAAAGAACAGAAAAGCAAAGCACAACTTTTTAAAGGAATTGACATACTTGTCGCCTGTTCAATTATTATAACAGGAAAACTGAAAAGTGATATATGACATTGTACAGCACAGGAACAAGTTTCAAATGAAAGAACAAAAAAGAAAATCACTAATTTGTAAACTAAATCACATGTGTGTCGCTCGCTCCATTAGGAATACAGGAAAACTGAAAAGTGATATATGACATTGTACAGCACAGGAACAAGTTTCAAATGAAAGAACAAAAAAGAAAATCACTAATTTGTAAACTAAATCACATGTGTGTCGCTCGCTCCATTAGGAATACAGGAAAACTGAACAGTAATATATCTCACTGTACAGCACAAGAACAAGTTTCCAATGAAAGAACAGAAAAGCAAAGCACTTCTTTTAAACAGAATCACCTGTGTGTCACTCGCTCAATTAGGAATACAGGAAAACTGAAAAGTGTTATCTCGCACTGTACGGCACAGAAACAAGTTTCCATTGAAAGAACAGAAACGCAAAGCACAACTTTGTAAAATAACTCACATATGTGTCGCCTGTTCAATTAGTATAACAGGAAAAATGAAAAGTGATATAACCCTACCCTAACCCTAACCCTAAGGCCCTAACCCTAACCCTAACCCTAACCCTAACCTTAACCCTAACCCTAAACCCTAACCCTAACCCTAACCCTAACCCTAACCCTAACGCTAACCCTAGCCCTTACCCAGCCCTAACCTAACCCTAACCCTAACCCTAACCCTAACCCTAACCCTAACCCTAACTTGTTCCTAACAGGAACAAGTTTCCAACGAAAGAACGTAAATGAAAAGCACTACTTTGTAAAGTGAATCACATGTGTGTCACTCGCTCAATTAGGAATACAGGAAAACCGAAAAGTGTTATCTAGCACTGTACGGCACAGAAACTAGTTTCCATCGAAAGAACAGAAAAGCAAAGCACAACTTTGTAAACTAAATCACATACCTGTCGTCCGTTCAATTATTACAACAGGAAAACTGAAAAGTGATATATCACAGTGTACAGCACAGAAACAAGTTTCCAAGAAGAACAGAAACCCAAAGCACTACTTTGTAAACTAAATCACATGTGTGTCGCTCCCTCAATTAGGAATACAGGAAAACCGAAAAGTGTTATCTCACACTGTATGGCACAGAAACAAGTTTCCAAAGAAAGAACAGAAACGCAAAGCACAACTTTGTAAACTAAATGACATACGTGTCGCCTGTTCAATTATTATAAGACGAAAACTGAAAAGTGATATAACACACTGTACAGCACAGGAACATGTTTCCATCGAGAGAACAGAAACGCAAAGCACAACTTTGTAAACTAATTCACATACATGTCGCCTGTTCAATTATTATAACAGGAAAACTGAAAAGTGATATATCACATTGTACAGCACAGGAACAAGTTTCAAATGAAAGAACAAAAAAGAAAATCACTAATTTGTAAACAAAATCACATGTGTGTCGCTCGCTCCATTAGGAATACAGGAAAACTGAACAGTAATATATCTCACTGTACAGCACAAGAACAACTTTCCAACGAAAGAACAGAAAAGCAAAGCACTACTTTTAAACAGAATCACCAGTGTGTCGCTCGCTCAATTAGGAATACAGGAAAACTGAAAAGTGTTATCTCGCACTGTACGGCATAGAAACAAGTTTCCATTGAAAGAACAGAAACTCAAAGCACAACTTTGTAAACTAATTCACATATGTGTCGCCTGTTCAATTATTATAACAGGAAAACTGAAAAGTGATATAACCCTACCCTAACCCTAACCCTAAGGCCCTAACCCTAACCCTAACACTAACCCTAACCCCTAACCCTAACCCTAACCCTAACCCTAACCCTAACCCTAACCCTAATGCTAACCCTATCCCTTACCCAGCCCTAACCTAACCCTAACCCTAACCCTAACCCTAACTTGTTCCTAACAGGAACAAGTTTCCAACGAAAGAACGTAAATGAAAAGCACTACTTTGTAAAGTGAATCACATGCGTGTCACTCGCTCAATTAGGAATACAGGAAAACCGAAAAGTGTTATCTCGCACTGTACGGCACAGAAACTAGTTTCCATCGAAAGAACAGAAAAGCAAAGCACAACTTTGTAAACTAAATCACATACGTGTCGCCCGTTCAATTATTACAACAGGAAAACTGAAAAGTGATATATCACACTGTACAGCACAGAAACAAGTTTCCAAGAAGAACAGAAACTCAAAGCACTACTTTGTAAACTAAATCACATGTGTGTCGCTCCCTCAATTAGGAATACAGGGAAACCGAAAAGTGTTATCTCACACTGTATGGCACAAAAACAAGTTTCCAAAGAAAGAACAGAAACGGAAAGCACAACATTGTAAACTAAATGACATACGTGTCGCCTGTTCAATTATTATAAGAGGAAAACTGAAAAGTGATATAACACACTGTACAGCACAGGAACATGTTTCCATCGAAAGAACAGAAACGCAAAGCACAACTTTGTAAACTAATTCACATACGTGTCGCCTGTTCAATTATTATAACAGGAAAACTGAAAAGTGATATATCACATTGTACAGCACAGGAACAAGTTTCAAATGAAAGAACAAAAAAGAAAATCACTAATTTGTAAACTAAATCACATGTGTGTCGCTCGCTCAATTAGGAATACAGGAAAACTGAAAAGTGATATATGACATTGTACAGCACAGGAACAAGTTTCAAATGAAAGAACAAAAAAGAAAATCACTAATTTGTAAACTAAATCACATGTGTGTCGCTCGCTCCATTAGGAATACAGGAAAACTGAACAGTAATATATCTCACTGTACAGCACAAGAACAAGTTTCCAATGAAAGAACAGAAAAGCAAAGCACTTCTTTTAAACAGAATCACCTGTGTGTCGCTCGCTCAATTAGGAATACAGGAAAACTGAAAAGTGTTATCTCGCACTGTACGGCACAGAAACAAGTTTCCATTGAAAGAACAGAAACGCAAAGCACAACTTTGTAAACTAACTCACATATGTGTCGCCTGTTCAATTAGTATAACAGGAAAAATGAAAAGTGATATAACCCTACCCTAACCCTAACCCTAAGGCCCTAACCCTAACCCTAACCCTAACCCTAACCTTAACCCTAACCCTAAACCCTAACCCTAACCCTAACCCTAACCCTAACCCTAACGCTAACCCTATCCCTTACCCAGCCCTAACCTAACCCTAACCCTAACCCTAACCCTAACCCTAACCCTAACTTGTTCCTAACAGGAACAAGTTTCCAACGAAAGAACGTAAATGAAAAGCACTACTTTGTAAAGTGAATCACATGTGTGTCACTCGCTCAATTAGGAATACAGGAAAACCGAAAAGTGTTATCTAGCACTGTACGGCACAGAAACTAGTTTCCATCGAAAGAACAGAAAAGCAAAGCACAACTTTGTAAACTAAATCACATACCTGTCGTCCGTTCAATTATTACAACAGGAAAACTGAAAAGTGATATATCACAGTGTACAGCACAGAAACAAGTTTCCAAGAAGAACAGAAACCCAAAGCACTACTTTGTAAACTAAATCACATGTGTGTCGCTCCCTCAATTAGGAATACAGGGAAACCGGAAAGTGTTATCTCACACTGTATGGCACAGAAACAAGTTTCCAAAGAAAGAACAGAAACGCAAAGCACAACTTTGTAAACTAAATGACATACGTGTCGCCTGTTCAATTATTATAAGAGGAAAACTGAAAAGTGATATAACACACTGTACAGCACAGGAACATGTTTCCATCGAGAGAACAGAAACGCAAAGCACAACTTTGTAAACTAATTCACATACGTGTCGCCTGTTCAATTATTATAACAGGAAAACTGAAAAGTGATATATCACATTGTACAGCACAGGAACAAGTTTCAAATGAAAGAACAAAAAAGAAAATCACTAATTTGTAAACTAAATCACATGTGTGTCGCTCGCTCCATTAGGAATACAGGAAAACTGAACAGTAATATATCTCACTGTACAGCACAAGAACAACTTTCCAACGAAAGAACAGAAAAGCAAAGCACTACTTTTAAACAGAATCACCAGTGTGTCGCTCGCTCAATTAGGAATACAGGAAAACTGAAAAGTGTTATCTCGCACTGTACGGCATAGAAACAAGTTTCCATTGAAAGAACAGAAACTCAAAGCACAACTTTGTAAACTAATTCACATATGTGTCGCCTGTTCAATTATTATAACAGGAAAACTGAAAAGTGATATAACCCTACCCTAACCCTAACCCTAAGGCCCTAACCCTAACCCTAACACTAACCCTAACCCCTAACCCTAACCCTAACCCTAACCCTAACCCTAACCCTAACCCTAATGCTAACCCTATCCCTTACCCAGCCCTAACCTAACCCTAACCCTAACCCTAACCCTAACCCTAACTTGTTCCTAACAGGAACAAGTTTCCAACGAAAGAACGTAAATGAAAAGCACTACTTTGTAAAGTGAATCACATGCGTGTCACTCGCTCAATTAGGAATACAGGAAAACCGAAAAGTGTTATCTCGCACTGTACGGCACAGAAACTAGTTTCCATCGAAAGAACAGAAAAGCAAAGCACAACTTTGTAAACTAAATCACATACGTGTCGCCCGTTCAATTATTACAACAGGAAAACTGAAAAGTGATATATCACACTGTACAGCACAGAAAAAAGTTTCCAAGAAGAACAGAAACTCAAAGCACTACTTTGTAAACTAAATCACATGTGTGTCGCTCCCTCAATTAGGAATACAGGGAAACCGAAAAGTGTTATCTCACACTGTATGGCACAAAAACAAGTTTCCAAAGAAAGAACAGAAACGGAAAGCACAACATTGTAAACTAAATGACATACGTGTCGCCTGTTCAATTATTATAAGAGGAAAACTGAAAAGTGATATAACACACTGTACAGCACAGGAACATGTTTCCATCGAAAGAACAGAAACGCAAAGCACAACTTTGTAAACTAATTCACATACGTGTCGCCTGTTCAATTATTATAACAGGAAAACTGAAAAGTGATATATCACATTGTACAGCACAGGAACAAGTTTCAAATGAAAGAACAAAAAGAAAATCACCAGTTTGTAAACTAAATCACATGTGTGTCGCTCGCTCCATTAGGAATACAGGAAAACTGAACAGTAATATATCTCACTGTACAGCACAAGAACAACTTTCCAGCGAAAGAACAGAAAAGCAAAGCACTACTTTTAAACAGAATCACCAGTGTGTCGCTCGCTCAATTAGGAATACAGGAAAACTGAAAAGTGTTATCTCGCACTGTAAGGCATAGAAACAAGTTTCTATTGAAAGAACAGAAACTCAAAGCACAACTTTGTAAACTAATTCACATATGTGTCGCCTGTTCAATTATTATAACAGGAAAACTGAAAAGTGATATAACCCTACCCTAACCCTAACCCTAAGGCCCTAACCCTAACCCTAACCCTAACCCTAACCCCTAACCCTAACCCTAACCCTAACCCTAACCCTAACCCTAACCCTAATGCTAACCCTGTCCCTTACCCAGCCCTAACCTAACCCTAACCCTAACCCTAACCCTAACCCTAACTTGTTCCTAACAGGAACAAGTTTCCAACGAAAGAACGTAAATGAAAAGCACTACTTTGTAAAGTGAATCACATGCGTGTCACTCGCTCAATTAGGAATACAGGAAAACCGAAAAGTGTTATCTCACACTGTACGGCACAGAAACTAGTTTCCATCGAAAGAACAGAAAAGCAAAGCACAACTTTGTAAACTAAATCACATACGTGTCGCCCGTTCAATTATTACAACAGGAAAACTGAAAAGTGATATATCACACTGTACAGCACAGAAACAAGTTTCCAAGAAGAACAGAAACTCAAAGCTCTACTTTGTAAACTAAATCACATGTGTGTCGCTCCCTCAATTAGGAATACAGGGAAACCGAAAAGTGTTATCTCACACTGTATGGCACAAAAACAAGTTTCCAAAGAAAGAACAGAAACGGAAAGCACAACATTGTAAACTAAATGACATACGTGTCGCCTGTTCAATTATTATAAGAGGAAAACTGAAAAGTGATATAACACACTGTACAGCACAGGAACATGTTTCCATCGAAAGAACAGAAACGCAAAGCACAACTTTGTAAACTAATTCACATACGTGTCGCCTGTTCAATTATTATAACAGGAAAACTGAAAAGTGATATATCACATTGTACAGCACAGGAACAAGTTTCAAATGAAAGAACAAAAAAGAAAATCACTAATTTGTAAACTAAATCACATGTGTGTCGCTCGCTCAATTAGGAATACAGGAAAACTGAAAAGTGATATATGACATTGTACAGCACAGGAACAAGTTTCAAATGAAAGAACAAAAAAGAAAATCACTAATTTGTAAACTAAATCACATGTGTGTCGCTCGCTCCATTAGGAATACAGGAAAACTGAACAGTAATATATCTCACTGTACAGCACAAGAACAAGTTTCCAATGAAAGAACAGAAAAGCAAAGCACTTCTTTTAAACAGAATCACCTGTGTGTTGCTCGCTCAATTAGGAATACAGGAAAACTGAAAAGTGTTATCTCGCACTGTACGGCACAGAAACAAGTTTCCATTGAAAGAACAGAAACGCAAAGCACAACTTTGTAAACTAACTCACATATGTGTCGCCTGTTCAATTAGTATAACAGGAAAAATGAAAAGTGATATAACCCTACCCTAACCCTAACCCTAAGGCCCTAACCCTAACCCTAACCCTAACCCTAACCCTAACCTTAACCCTAACCCTAAACCCTAACCCTAACCCTAACCCTAACCCTAACCCTAACGCTAACCCTATCCCTTACCCAGCCCTAACCTAACCCTAACCCTAACCCTAACCCTAACCCTAACCCTAACCCTAACCCTAACGTTAGGAACAAGTTTCCAACGAAAGAACGTAAATGAAAAGCACTACTTTGTAAAGTGAATCACATGTGTGTCACTCGCTCAATTAGGAATACAGAAAAACCGAAAAGTGTTATCTAGCACTGTACGGCACAGAAACTAGTTTCCATCGAAAGAACAGAAAAGCAAAGCACAACTTTGTAAACTAAATCACATACCTGTCGTCCGTTCAATTATTACAACAGGAAAACTGAAAAGTGATATATCACAGTGTACAGCACAGAAACAAGTTTCCAAGAAGAACAGAAACCCAAAGCACTACTTTGTAAACTAAATCACATGTGTGTCGCTCCCTCAATTAGGAATACAGGGAAACCGGAAAGTGTTATCTCACACTGTATGGCACAGAAACAAGTTTCCAAAGAAAGAACAGAAACGCAAAGCACAACTTTGTAAACTAAATGACATACGTGTCGCCTGTTCAATTATTATAAGAGGAAAACTGAAAAGTGATATAACACACTGTACAGCACAGGAACATGTTTCCATCGAGAGAACAGAAACACAAAGCACAACTTTGTAAACTAATTCACATACGTGTCGCCTGTTCAATTATTATAACAGGAAAACTGAAAAGTGATATATCACATTGTACAGCACAGGAACAAGTTTCAAATGAAAGAACAAAAAAGAAAATCACTAATTTGTAAACTAAATCACATGTGTGTCGCTCGCTCCATTAGGAATACAGGAAAACTGAACAGTAATATATCTCACTGTACAGCACAAGAACAACTTTCCAACGAAAGAACAGAAAAGCAAAGCACTACTTTTAAACAGAATCACCAGTGTGTCGCTCGCTCAATTAGGAATACAGGAAAACTGAAAAGTGTTATCTCGCACTGTACGGCATAGAAACAAGTTTCCATTGAAAGAACAGAAACTCAAAGCACAACTTTGTAAACTAATTCACATATGTGTCGCCTGTTCAATTATTATAACAGGAAAACTGAAAAGTGATATAACCCTACCCTAACCCTAACCGTAAGGCCCTAACCCTAACCCTAACACTAACCCTAACCCCTAACCCTAACCCTAACCCTAACCCTAACCCTAACCCTAACCCTAATGCTAACCCTATCCCTTACCCAGCCCTAACCTAACCCTAACCCTAACCCTAACCCTAACCCTAACTTGTTCCTAACAGGAACAAGTTTCCAACGAAAGAACGTAAATGAAAAGCACTACTTTGTAAAGTGAATCACATGCGTGTCACTCGCTCAATTAGGAATACAGGAAAACCGAAAAGTGTTATCTCGCACTGTACGGCACAGAAACTAGTTTCCATCGAAAGAACAGAAAAGCAAAGCACAACTTTGTAAACTAAATCACATACGTGTCGCCCGTTCAATTATTACAACAGGAAAACTGAAAAGTGATATATCACATTGTACAGCACAGGAACAAGTTTCAAATGAAAGAACAAAAAAGAAAATCACTAATTTGTAAACTAAATCACATGTGTGTCGCTCGCTCCATTAGGAATACAGGAAAACTGAACAGTAATATATCTCACTGTACAGCACAAGAACAAGTTTCCAACGAAAGAACAGAGGGGCAAAGCACAACTTTTTAAACTAATTCACATATGTGTCGCCTGTTCAATTATTATAACAGGAAAACTGAAAAGTGATATAACCCTAACCCTAAACCTAACCCTAAGGCCCTAACCCTAACCCTAACCCTAACCCTAACCCCTAACCCTAATCCTACCCCTAACCCTAACCCTAACCCTAACCCTAACGCTAACCCTATCCCTTACCCAGCCCTAACCTAACCCTAACCCTAACCCTAACCCTAACCCTAACCCTAACTTGTTCCTAACAGGAACAAGTTTCCAACGAAAGAACGTAAATGAAAAGCACTACTTTGTAAAGTGAATCACATGTGTGTCACTCGCTCAATTAGGAATACAGGGAAACAGAAAAGTGTTATCTCGCACTGTACGGCACAGAAACTAGTTTCCATCGAAAGAACAGAAAAGCAAAGCACAACTTTGTAAACTAAATCACATACGTGTCGCCCGTTCAATTATTACAACAGGAAAACTGAAAAGTGATATATCACACTGTACAGCACAGAAACAAGTTTCCAAGAAGAACAGAAACCCAAAGCACTACTTTGTAAACTAAATCACATGTGTGTCGCTCCCTCATTTAGGAATACAGGGAAACCGGAAAGTGTTGTCTCACACTGTATGACACAGAAACAAGTTTCCAAAGAAAGAACAGAAACGCAAAGCACAACTTTGTCAACTAAATGACATACGTGTCGCCTGTTCAATTATTATAAGAGGAAAACTGAAAAGTGATATAACACACTGTACAGCACAGGAACATGTTTCCATCGAAAGAACAGAAACGCAAAGCACAACTTTGTAAACTCATTCACATACGTGTCGCCTGTTCAGTTATTATAAGAGGAAAACTGAAAAGTGATATATCACATTGTACAGCACAGGAACAAGTTTCAAATGATAGAACAAAAAAGAAAATCACTAATTTGTAAACTAAATCACATGTGTGTCGCTCGCTCCATTAGGAATACAGGAAACCTGAACAGTAATATATCTCACTGTACAGCACAAGAACAAGTTTCCAACGAAAGAACAGAAAGGCAAAGCACAACTTTATAAACTAATTCACATATGTGTTGCCTGTTCAATTATTATAACAGGAAAACTGTAAAGTGATATAACCCTAACCCTAACTCTAACCCTAACCCTAACCCTAACCCTAACCCTTAACCCTAACCCTAACCCTAACCCTAACCCTAACCCTAACGCTAACCCTATCCCTTACCCAGCCCTAACCTAACCCTAACCCTAACCCTAACCCTAAGGCCCTAACCCTAACCCTAACCCTAACCCCTAACCCTAACCCTAACCCTAACCCTAACCCTAACCCTAACCCTAATGCTAACCCTATCCCTTACCCAGCCCTAACCTAACCCTAACCCTAACCCTAACCCTAACCCTAACTTGTTCCTAACAGGAACAAGTTTCCAAATAAAGAACGTAAATGAAAAGCACTACTTTGTAAAGTGAATCACATATGTGTCACTCGCTCAATTAGGAATACAGGAAAACCGAAAAGTGTTATCTCGCACTGTATGGCACAGAAACTAGTTTCCATCGATAGAACAGAAAAGCAAAGCACAACTTTGTAAACTAAATCACATACGTGTCGCCCGTTCAATTATTACAACAGGAAAACTGAAAAGTGATATATCACACTGTACAGCACAGAAACAAGTTTCCAAGAAGAACAGAAACCCAAAGCACTACTTTGTAAACTAAATCACATGTGTGTAGCTCCCTCAATTAGGAATACAGGGAAACCGGAAAGTGTTATCTCACACTGTATGGCACAGAAACAAGTTTCCATTGAAAGAACAGAAACGCAAAGCACAACTTTGTAAACTAATTCACAAACGTGTCGCCTGTTCAATTATTATAACAGGAAAACTGAAAAGTGATATAACGCTAACCCTAACCCTAACCCTAAGGCCCTAACCCTAACCCTAACCCTTACCCTAACCCTAACCCCTAACCCTAACCCTAACCCTAACCCTAACCCTAACGCTAACCCTATCCCTTACCCAGCCCAAACCTAACCCTAACCCTAACCCTAACACTAACCCTAACCCTAACCCTAACCCTAACTTGTTCGTAACAGGAACAAGTTTCCAACGAAAGAACGTAAATGAAAAGCACTACTTTGTAAAGTGAATCACATGTGTGTCACTCGCTCAATTAGGAATACAGGAAAACCGAAATGTGTTATATTGAACTGTACGGCACAGAAACTAGTTTCCATCGAAAGAACAGAAAAGCAAAGCACAACTTTGTAAACTAAATCACATACGTGTCGCCCGTTCAATTATTACAACAGGAAAACTGAAAAGTGATATATCACCCTGTACAGCACAGAAACAAGTTTCCAAGAAGAACAGAAACCCAAAGCACTACTTTGTAAACTAAATCACATGTGTGTCGCTCCCTCATTTAGGAATACAGGGAAACCGGAAAGTGTTATCTCACACTGTATGACACAGAAACAAGTTTCCAAAGAAAGAACAGAAACGCAAAGCACAACTTTGTAAACTAAATGACATACGTGTCGCCTGTTCAATTATTATAAGAGGAAAACTGAAAAGTGATATAACACACTGTACAGCACAGGAACATGTTTCCATCGAAAGAACAGAAACGCAAAGCACAACTTTGTAAACTAATTCACATACGTGTCGCCTGTTCAATTATTATAACAGGAAAACTGAAAAGTGATATATCACATTGTACAGCACAGGAACAAGTTTCAAATGAAAGAACAAAAAAGAAAATCACTAATTTGTAAACTAAATCACATGTGTGTCGCTCGCTCCATTAGGAATACATGAAAACTGAACAGTAATATATCTCACTGTACAGCACAAGAACAAGTTTCCAACGAAAGAACAGAAAGGCAAAGTACAACTTTGTAAACTAATTCACATATGTGTCGCCTGTTCAATTATTGTAACAGGAAAACTGAAAAGTGATATAACCCTAATCCTAACTCTAACCCTAACCCTAACCCTAACCCTAACCCCTAACCCTAACCCTAACCCTAAACCTAACCCTAAACCTAACCCTAACCCTAACGCTAACCCTATCCCTTACCCAGCCCTAACCTAAGCCTAACCCTAACCCTAACCCTAAGGCCCTAACCCTAACCCTAACCCTAACCCCTAACCCTAACCCTAACTCTAACTCTAACCCTAACCCTAACCCTAATCCTAATGCTAACCCTATCCCTTACCCAGCCCTAACCTAACCCTAACCCTAACCCTAAACCTAACCCTAACTTGTTCCTAACAGGAACAAGTTTCCAACGAAAGAACGTAAATGAAAAGCACTACTTTGTAAAGTGAATCACATGTGTGTCACTCGCTCAATTAGGAATACAGGAAAACCGAAAAGTGTTATCTCGCACTGTACGGCACAGAAACTAGTTTCCATCGAAAGAACAGAAACGCAAAGCACAACTTTGTAAACTCATTCACATACGTGTCGCCTGTTCAGTTATTATAAGAGGAAAACTGAAAAGTGATATATCACATTGTACAGCACAGGAACAAGTTTCAAATGATAGAACAAAAAAGAAAATCACTAATTTGTAAACTAAATCACATGTGTGTCGCTCGCTCCATTAGGAATACAGGAAACCTGAACAGTAATATATCTCACTGTACAGCACAAGAACAAGTTTCCAACGAAAGAACAGAAAGGCAAAGCACAACTTTATAAACTAATTCACATATGTGTTGCCTGTTCAATTATTATAACAGGGAAACTGTAAAGTGATATAACCCTAACCCTAACTCTAACCCTAACCCTAACCCTAACCCTAACTTGTTCGTAACAGGAACAAGTTTCCAACGAAAGAACGTAAATGAAAAGCACTACTTTGTAAAGTGAATCACATGTGTGTCACTCGCTCAATTAGGAATACAGGAAAACCGAAATGTGTTATATTGAACTGTACGGCACAGAAACTAGTTTCCATCGAAAGAACAGAAAAGCAAAGCACAACTTTGTAAACTAAATCACATACGTGTCGCCCGTTCAATTATTACAACAGGAAAACTGAAAAGTGATATATCACCCTGTACAGCACAGAAACAAGTTTCCAAGAAGAACAGAAACCCAAAGCACTACTTTGTAAACTAAATCACATGTGTGTCGCTCCCTCATTTAGGAATACAGGGAAACCGGAAAGTGTTATCTCACACCGTATGACACAGAAACAAGTTTCCAAAGAAAGAACAGAAACGCAAAGCACAACTTTGTAAACTAAATGACATACATGTCGCCTGTTCAATTATTATAAGAGGAAAACTGAAAAGTGATATAACACACTGTACAGCACAGGAACATGTTTCCATCGAAAGAACAGAAACGCAAAGCACAACTTTGTAAACTAATTCACATACATGTCGCCTGTTCAATTATTATAACAGGAAAACTGAAAAGTGATATATCATATTGTACAGCACAGGAACAAGTTTCAAATGATAGAACAAAAAAGAAAATCACTAATTTGTAAACTAAATCACATGTGTGTCGCTCGCTCCATTAGGAATACAGGAAACCTGAACAGTAATATATCTCACTGTACAGCACAAGAACAAGTTTCCAACGAAAGAACAGAAAGGCAAAGCACAACTTTATAAACTAATTCACATATGTGTTGCCTGTTCAATTATTATAACAGGAAAACTGTAAAGTGATATAACCCTAACCCTAACTCTAACCCTAACCCTAACCCTAACCCTAACCCTTAACCCTAACCCTAACCCTAACCCTAACCCTAACCCTAACGCTAACCCTATCCCTTACCCAGCCCTAACCTAACCCTAACCCTAACCCTAACCCTAAGGCCCTAACCCTAACCCTAACCCTAACCCTAACCCCTAACCCTAACCCTAACCCTAACCCTAACCCTAACCCTAACCCTAATGCTAACCCTATCCCTTACCCAGCCCTAACCTAACCCTAACCCTAACCCTAACCCTAACCCTAACTTGTTCCTAACAGGAACAAGTTTCCAACTAAAGAACGTAAATGAAAAGCACTACTTTGTAAAGTGAATCACATATGTGTCACTCGCTCAATTAGGAATACAGGAAAACCGAAAAGTGTTATCTCGCACTGTATGGCACAGAAACTAGTTTCCATCGATAGAACAGAAAAGCAAAGCACAACTTTGTAAACTAAATGACATACGTGTCGCCTGTTCAATTATTATAAGAGGAAAACTGAAAAGTGATATAACACACTGTACAGCACAGGAACATGTTTCCATCGAAAGAACAGAAACGCAAAGCACAACTTTGTAAACTAATTCACATACGTGTCGCCTGTTCAATTATTATAACAGGAAAACTGAAAAGTGATATATCACATTGTACAGCACAGGAACAAGTTTCAAATGAAAGAACAAAAAAGAAAATCACTAATTTGTAAACTAAATCACATGTGTGTCGCTCGCTCCATTAGGAATACATGAAAACTGAACAGTAATATATCTCACTGTACAGCACAAGAACAAGTTTCCAACGAAAGAACAGAAAGGCAAAGTACAACTTTGTAAACTAATTCACATATGTGTCGCCTGTTCAATTATTGTAACAGGAAAACTGAAAAGTGATATAACCCTAATCCTAACTCTAACCCTAACCCTAACCCTAACCCTAACCCCTAACCCTAACCCTAACCCTAAACCTAACCCTAAACCTAACCCTAACCCTAACGCTAACCCTATCCCTTACCCAGCCCTAACCTAAGCCTAACCCTAACCCTAACCCTAAGGCCCTAACCCTAACCCTAACCCTAACCCCTAACCCTAACCCTAACTCTAACTCTAACCCTAACCCTAACCCTAATCCTAATGCTAACCCTATCCCTTACCCAGCCCTAACCTAACCCTAACCCTAACCCTAAACCTAACCCTAACTTGTTCCTAACAGGAACAAGTTTCCAACGAAAGAACGTAAATGAAAAGCACTACTTTGTAAAGTGAATCACATGTGTGTCACTCGCTCAATTAGGAATACAGGAAAACCGAAAAGTGTTATCTCGCACTGTACGGCACAGAAACTAGTTTCCATCGAAAGAACAGAAACGCAAAGCACAACTTTGTAAACTCATTCACATACGTGTCGCCTGTTCAGTTATTATAAGAGGAAAACTGAAAAGTGATATATCACATTGTACAGCACAGGAACAAGTTTCAAATGATAGAACAAAAAAGAAAATCACTAATTTGTAAACTAAATCACATGTGTGTCGCTCGCTCCATTAGGAATACAGGAAACCTGAACAGTAATATATCTCACTGTACAGCACAAGAACAAGTTTCCAACGAAAGAACAGAAAGGCAAAGCACAACTTTATAAACTAATTCACATATGTGTTGCCTGTTCAATTATTATAACAGGGAAACTGTAAAGTGATATAACCCTAACCCTAACTCTAACCCTAACCCTAACCCTAACCCTAACTTGTTCGTAACAGGAACAAGTTTCCAACGAAAGAACGTAAATGAAAAGCACTACTTTGTAAAGTGAATCACATGTGTGTCACTCGCTCAATTAGGAATACAGGAAAACCGAAATGTGTTATATTGAACTGTACGGCACAGAAACTAGTTTCCATCGAAAGAACAGAAAAGCAAAGCACAACTTTGTAAACTAAATCACATACGTGTCGCCCGTTCAATTATTACAACAGGAAAACTGAAAAGTGATATATCACCCTGTACAGCACAGAAACAAGTTTCCAAGAAGAACAGAAACCCAAAGCACTACTTTGTAAACTAAATCACATGTGTGTCGCTCCCTCATTTAGGAATACAGGGAAACCGGAAAGTGTTATCTCACACCGTATGACACAGAAACAAGTTTCCAAAGAAAGAACAGAAACGCAAAGCACAACTTTGTAAACTAAATGACATACATGTCGCCTGTTCAATTATTATAAGAGGAAAACTGAAAAGTGATATAACACACTGTACAGCACAGGAACATGTTTCCATCGAAAGAACAGAAACGCAAAGCACAACTTTGTAAACTAATTCACATACATGTCGCCTGTTCAATTATTATAACAGGAAAACTGAAAAGTGATATATCATATTGTACAGCACAGGAACAAGTTTCAAATGATAGAACAAAAAAGAAAATCACTAATTTGTAAACTAAATCACATGTGTGTCGCTCGCTCCATTAGGAATACAGGAAACCTGAACAGTAATATATCTCACTGTACAGCACAAGAACAAGTTTCCAACGAAAGAACAGAAAGGCAAAGCACAACTTTATAAACTAATTCACATATGTGTTGCCTGTTCAATTATTATAACAGGAAAACTGTAAAGTGATATAACCCTAACCCTAACTCTAACCCTAACCCTAACCCTAACCCTAACCCTTAACCCTAACCCTAACCCTAACCCTAACCCTAACCCTAACGCTAACCCTATCCCTTACCCAGCCCTAAACTAACCCTAACCCTAACCCTAACCCTAAGGCCCTAACCCTAACCCTAACCCTAACCCCTAACCCTAACCCTAACCCTAACCCTAACCCTAACCCTAACCCTAATGCTAACCCTATCCCTTACCCAGCCCTAACCTAACCCTAACCCTAACCCTAACCCTAACCCTACCTTGTTCCTAACAGGAACAAGTTTCCAACTAAAGAACGTAAATGAAAAGCACTACTTTGTAAAGTGAATCACATATGTGTCACTCGCTCAATTAGGAATACAGGAAAACCGAAAAGTGTTATCTCGCACTGTATGGCACAGAAACTAGTTTCCATCGATAGAACAGAAAAGCAAAGCACAACTTTGTAAACTAAATCACATACGTGTCGCCCGTTCAATTATTACAACAGGAAAACTGAAAAGTGATATATCACACTGTACAGCACAGAAACAAGTTTCCAAGAAGAACAGAAACCCAAAGCACTACTTTGTAAACTAAATCACATGTGTGTAGCTCCCTCAATTAGGAATACAGGGAAACCGGAAAGTGTTATCTCACACTGTATGGCACAGAAACAAGTTTCCATTGAAAGAACAGAAACGCAAAGCACAACTTTGTAAACTAATTCACAAACGTGTCGCCTGTTCAATTATTATACCAGGAAAACTGAAAAGTGATATAACGCTAACCCTAACCCTAACCCTAAGGCCCTAACCCTAACCCTAACCCTTACCCTAACCCTAACCCCTAACCCTAACCCTAACCCTAACCCTAACCCTAACGCTAACCCTATCCCTTACCCAGCCCAAACCTAACCCTAACCCTAACCCTAACACTAACCCTAACCCTAACCCTAACCCTAACTTGTTCGTAACAGGAACAAGTTTCCAACGAAAGAACGTAAATGAAAAGCACTACTTTGTAAAGTGAATCACATGTGTGTCACTCGCTCAATTAGGAATACAGGAAAACCGAAATGTGTTATATTGAACTGTACGGCACAGAAACTAGTTTCCATCGAAAGAACAGAAAAGCAAAGCACAACTTTGTAAACTAAATCACATACGTGTCGCCCGTTCAATTATTACAACAGGAATACTGAAAAGTGATATATCACCCTGTACAGCACAGAAACAAGTTTCCAAGAAGAACAGAAACCCAAAGCACTACTTTGTAAACTAAATCACATGTGTGTCGCTCCCTCATTTAGGAATACAGGGAAACCGGAAAGTGTTATCTCACACTGTATGACACAGAAACAAGTTTCCAAAGAAAGAACAGAAACGCAAAGCACAACTTTGTAAACTAAATGACATACGTGTCGCCTGTTCAATTATTATAAGAGGAAAACTGAAAAGTGATATAACACACTGTACAGCACAGGAACATGTTTCCATCGAAAGAACAGAAACGCAAAGCACAACTTTGTAAACTAATTCACATACGTGTCGCCTGTTCAATTATTATAACAGGAAAACTGAAAAGTGATATATCACATTGTACAGCACAGGAACAAGTTTCAAATGAAAGAACAAAAAAGAAAATCACTAATTTGTAAACTAAATCACATGTGTGTCGCTCGCTCCATTAGGAATACATGAAAACTGAACAGTAATATATCTCACTGTACAGCACAAGAACAAGTTTCCAACGAAAGAACAGAAAGGCAAAGTACAACTTTGTAAACTAATTCACATATGTGTCGCCTGTTCAATTATTGTAACAGGAAAACTGAAAAGTGATATAACCCTAACCCTAACTCTAACCCTAACCCTAACCCTAACCCTAACCCCTAACCCTAACCCTAACCCTAAACCTAACCCTAAACCTAACCCTAACCCTAACGCTAACCCTATCCCTTACCCAGCCCTAACCTAAGCCTAACCCTAACCCTAACCCTAAGGCCCTAACCCTAACCCTAACCCTAACCCCTAACCCTAACCCTAACTCTAACTCTAACCCTAACCCTAACCCTAATCCTAATGCTAACCCTATCCCTTACCCAGCCCTAACCTAACCCTAACCCTAACCCTAAACCTAACCCTAACTTGTTCCTAACAGGAACAAGTTTCCAACGAAAGAACGTAAATGAAAAGCACTACTTTGTAAAGTGAATCACATGTGTGTCACTCGCTCAATTAGGAATACAGGAAAACCGAAAAGTGTTATCTCGCACTGTACGGAACAGAAACTAGTTTCCATCGAAAGAACAGAAACGCAAAGCACAACTTTGTAAACTCATTCACATACGTGTCGCCTGTTCAGTTATTATAAGAGGAAAACTGAAAAGTGATATATCACATTGTACAGCACAGGAACAAGTTTCAAATGATAGAACAAAAAAGAAAATCACTAATTTGTAAACTAAATCACATGTGTGTCGCTCGCTCCATTAGGAATACAGGAAACCTGAACAGTAATATATCTCACTGTACAGCACAAGAACAAGTTTCCAACGAAAGAACAGAAAGGCAAAGCACAACTTTATAAACTAATTCACATATGTGTTGCCTGTTCAATTATTATAACAGGGAAACTGTAAAGTGATATAACCCTAACCCTAACTCTAACCCTAACCCTAACCCTAACCCTAACTTGTTCGTAACAGGAACAAGTTTCCAACGAAAGAACGTAAATGAAAAGCACTACTTTGTAAAGTGAATCACATGTGTGTCACTCGCTCAATTAGGAATACAGGAAAACCGAAATGTGTTATATTGAACTGTACGGCACAGAAACTAGTTTCCATCGAAAGAACAGAAAAGCAAAGCACAACTTTGTAAACTAAATCACATACGTGTCGCCCGTTCAATTATTACAACAGGAAAACTGAAAAGTGATATATCACCCTGTACAGCACAGAAACAAGTTTCCAAGAAGAACAGAAACCCAAAGCACTACTTTGTAAACTAAATCACATGTGTGTCGCTCCCTCATTTAGGAATACAGGGAAACCGGAAAGTGTTATCTCACACCGTATGACACAGAAACAAGTTTCCAAAGAAAGAACAGAAACGCAAAGCACAACTTTGTAAACTAAATGACATACATGTCGCCTGTTCAATTATTATAAGAGGAAAACTGAAAAGTGATATAACACACTGTACAGCACAGGAACATGTTTCCATCGAAAGAACAGAAACGCAAAGCACAACTTTGTAAACTAATTCACATACATGTCGCCTGTTCAATTATTATAACAGGAAAACTGAAAAGTGATATATCATATTGTACAGCACAGGAACAAGTTTCAAATGATAGAACAAAAAAGAAAATCACTAATTTGTAAACTAAATCACATGTGTGTCGCTCGCTCCATTAGGAATACAGGAAACCTGAACAGTAATATATCTCACTGTACAGCACAAGAACAAGTTTCCAACGAAAGAACAGAAAGGCAAAGCACAACTTTATAAACTAATTCACATATGTGTTGCCTGTTCAATTATTATAACAGGAAAACTGTAAAGTGATATAACCCTAACCCTAACTCTAACCCTAACCCTAACCCTAACCCTAACCCTTAACCCTAACCCTAACCCTAACCCTAACCCTAACCCTAACGCTAACCCTATCCCTTACCCAGCCCTAACCTAACCCTAACCCTAACCCTAACCCTAAGGCCCTAACCCTAACCCTAACCCTAACCCCTAACCCTAACCCTAACCCTAACCCTAACCCTAACCCTAACCCTAATGCTAACCCTATCCCTTACCCAGCCCTAACCTAACCCTAACCCTAACCCTAACCCTAACCCTAACTTGTTCCTAACAGGAACAAGTTTCCAACTAAAGAACGTAAATGAAAAGCACTACTTTGTAAAGTGAATCACATATGTGTCACTCGCTCAATTAGGAATACAGGAAAACCGAAAAGTGTTATCTCGCACTGTATGGCACAGAAACTAGTTTCCATCGATAGAACAGAAAAGCAAAGCACAACTTTGTAAACTAAATCACATACGTGTCGCCCGTTCAATTATTACAACAGGAAAACTGAAAAGTGATATATCACACTGTACAGCACAGAAACAAGTTTCCAAGAAGAACAGAAACCCAAAGCACTACTTTGTAAACTAAATCACATGTGTGTAGCTCCCTCAATTAGGAATACAGGGAAACCGGAAAGTGTTATCTCACACTGTATGGCACAGAAACAAGTTTCCATTGAAAGAACAGAAACGCAAAGCACAACTTTGTAAACTAATTCACAAACGTGTCGCCTGTTCAATTATTATAACAGGAAAACTGAAAAGTGATATAACGCTAACCCTAACCCTAACCCTAAGGCCCTAACCCTAACCCTAACCCTTACCCTAACCCTAACCCCTAACCCTAACCCTAACCCTAACCCTAACCCTAACCCTAACGCTAACCCTATCCCTTACCCAGCCCAAACCTAACCCTAACCCTAACCCTAACACTAACCCTAACCCTAACCCTAACCCTAACTTGTTCGTAACAGGAACAAGTTTCCAACGAAAGAACGTAAATGAAAAGCACTACTTTGTAAAGTGAATCACATGTGTGTCACTCGCTCAATTAGGAATACAGGAAAACCGAAATGTGTTATATTGAACTGTACGGCACAGAAACTAGTTTCCATCGAAAGAACAGAAAAGCAAAGCACAACTTTGTAAACTAAATCACATACGTGTCGCCCGTTCAATTATTACAACAGGAAAACTGAAAAGTGATATATCACCCTGTACAGCACAGAAACAAGTTTCCAAGAAGAACAGAAACCCAAAGCACTACTTTGTAAACTAAATCACATGTGTGTCGCTCCCTCATTTAGGAATACAGGGAAACCGGAAAGTGTTATCTCACACTGTATGACACAGAAACAAGTTTCCAAAGAAAGAACAGAAACGCAAAGCACAACTTTGTAAACTAAATGACATACGTGTCGCCTGTTCAATTATTATAAGAGGAAAACTGAAAAGTGATATAACACACTGTACAGCACAGGAACATGTTTCCATCGAAAGAACAGAAACGCAAAGCACAACTTTGTAAACTAATTCACATACGTGTCGCCTGTTCAATTATTATAACAGGAAAACTGAAAAGTGATATATCACATTGTACAGCACAGGAACAAGTTTCAAATGAAAGAACAAAAAAGAAAATCACTAATTTGTAAACTAAATCACATGTGTGTCGCTCGCTCCATTAGGAATACATGAAAACTGAACAATAATATATCTCACTGTACAGCACAAGAACAAGTTTCCAACGAAAGAACAGAAAGGCAAAGTACAACTTTGTAAACTAATTCACATATGTGTCGCCTGTTCAATTATTGTAACAGGAAAACTGAAAAGTGATATAACCCTAATCCTAATTCTAACCCTAACCCTAACCCTAACCCTAACCCCTAACCCTAACCCTAACCCTAAACCTAACCCTAAACCTAACCCTAACCCTAACGCTAACCCTATCCCTTACCCAGCCCTAACCTAAGCCTAACCCTAACCCTAACCCTAAGGCCCTAACCCTAACCCTAACCCTAACCCTAACCCTAAACATTAACCCTAACCCTAACCCTAACCCTAACGCTAACCCTATCCCTTACCCAGCCCTAACCTAACCCTAACCCTAACCCTAACCCTAACCCTAACTTGTTCCTAACAGGAACAAGTTTCCAACTAAAGAACGTAAATGAAAAGCACTACTTTGTAAAGTGAATCACATATGTGTCACTCGCTCAATTAGGAATACAGGAAAACCGAAAAGTGTTATCTCGCACTGTATGGCACAGAAACTAGTTTCCATCGATAGAACAGAAAAGCAAAGCACAACTTTGTAAACTAAATCACATACGTGTCGCCCGTTCAATTATTACAACAGGAAAACTGAAAAGTGATATATCACACTGTACAGCACAGAAACAAGTTTCCAAGAAGAACAGAAACCCAAAGCACTACTTTGTAAACTAAATCACATGTGTGTAGCTCCCTCAATTAGGAATACAGGGAAACCGGAAAGTGTTATCTCACACTGTATGGCACAGAAACAAGTTTCCATTGAAAGAACAGAAACGCAAAGCACAACTTTGTAAACTAATTCACATACGTGTCGCCTGTTCAATTATTATAACAGGAAAACTGAAAAGTGATATAACCCTAACCCTAACCCTAACCCTAAGGCCCTAACCCTAACCCTAACCCTAACCCTAACCCTAACCCTAACCCCTAACCCTAACCCTAACCCTAACCCTAACCCTAACGCTAACCCTATCCCTTACCCAGCCCAAACCTAACCCAAACCCTAACCCTAACCCTAACCCTAACCCTAACCCTAACCCTAACTTGTTCCTAACAGGAACAAGTTTCCAACGAAAGAACGTAAATGAAAAGCACTACTTTGTAAAGTGAATCACATGTGTGTCACTCGCTCAATTAGGAATACAGGAAAACCGAAATGTGTTATATTGAACTGTACGGCACAGAAACTAGTTTCCATCGAAAGAACAGAAAAGAAAAGCACAACTTTGTAAACTAAATCACATACGTGTCGCCCGTTCAATTATTACAACAGGAAAACTGAAAAGTGATATATCACCCTGTACAGCACAGAAACAAGTTTCCAAGAAGAACAGAAACCCAAAGCACTACTTTGTAAACTAAATCACATGTGTGTCGCTCCCTCATTTAGGAATACAGGGAAACCGGAAAGTGTTATCTCACACTGTATGACACAGAAACAAGTTTCCAAAGAAAGAACAGAAACGCAAAGCACAACTTTGTAAACTAAATGACATACGTGTCGCCTGTTCAATTATTATAAGAGGAAAACTGAAAAGTGATATAACACACTGTACAGCACAGGAACATGTTTCCATCGAAAGAACAGAAACGCAAAGCACAACTTTGTAAACTAATTCACATACGTGTCGCCTGTTCAATTATTATAACAGGAAAACTGAAAAGTGATATATCACATTGTACAGCACAGGAACAAGTTTCAAATGAAAGAACAAAAAAGAAAATCACTAATTTGTAAACTAAATCACATGTGTGTCGCTCGCTCCATTAGGAATACATGAAAACTGAACAGTAATATATCTCACTGTACAGCACAAGAACAAGTTTCCAACGAAAGAACAGAAAGGCAAAGTACAACTTTGTAAACTAATTCACATATGTGTCGCCGGTTCAATTATTATAACAGGAAAACTGAAAAGTGATATAACCCTAACCCTAACTCTAACCCTAACCCTAACCCTAACCCTAACCCCTAACCCTAACCCTAACCCTAAACCTAACCCTAAAAATAACCCTAACCCTAACGCTAACCCTATCCCTTACCCAGCCCTAACCTAAGCCTAACCCTAACCCTAACCCTAAGGCCCTAACCCTAACCCTAACCCTAACCCCTAACCCTAACCCTAACCCTAACCCTAACTCTAACCCTAACCCTAACCCTAATCCTAATGCTAACCCTATCCCTTACCCAGCCCTAACCTAACCCTAACCCTAACCCTAAACCTAACCCTAACTTGTTCCTAACAGGAACAAGTTTCCAACGAAAGAACGTAAATGAAAAGCACTACTTTGTAAAGTGAATCACATGTGTGTCACTCGCTCAATTAGGAATACAGGAAAACCGAAAAGTGTTATCTCGCACTGTACGGCACAGAAACTAGTTTCCATCGAAAGAACAGAAAAGCAAAGCACAACTTTGTAAACTAAATGACATATGTGTCGCCTGTTCAATTATTATAAGAGGAAAACTGAAAAGTGATATAACACACTGTACAGCACAGGAACATGTTTCCATCGAAAGAATAGAAACGCAAAGCACAACTTTGTAAACTAATTCACATACGTGTCGCCTGTTCAATTATTATAACAGGAAAACTGAAAAGTGATATATCACATTCTACAGCACAGGAACAAGTTTCACATGAAAGAACAATAAAGAAAATCACTAATTTGTAAAATAAATCACATGTGTGTCGCTCGCTCCATTAGGAATACAGGAAAACTGAACAGTAATATATCTCACTGTACAGCACAAGAACAAGTTTCCAACGAAAGAACAGAAAGGCAAAGCACAACTTTGTAAACTAATTCACATATGTGTCGCCTGTTCAATTATTATAACAGGAAAACTGAAAAGTGATATAACCCTAACCCTAACACTAACCCTAACCCTAACCCTAACCCTAACCCTAAACCCTAACCCTAACCCAAACCCTAAACCTAACCCTAACCCTAAGGCCCTAACCCTAACCCTAACCCTAACCCTAACCCTAACCCTAACCCTAAACATTAACCCTAACCCTAACCCTAACCCTAACCCTAACGCTAACCCTATCCCTTACCCAGCCCTAACCTAACCCTAACCCTAACCCTAACCCTAAGCCTAACTTGTTCCTAACAGGAACAAGTTTCCAACTAAAGAACGTAAATGAAAAGCACTACTTTGTAAAGTGAATCACATATGTGTCACTCGCTCAATTAGGAATACAGGAAAACCGAAAAGTGTTATCTCGCACTGTATGGCACAGAAACTAGTTTCCATCGATAGAACAGAAAAGCAAAGCACAACTTTGTAAACTAAATCACATACGTGTCGCCCGTTCAATTATTACAACAGGAAAACTGAAAAGTGATATATCACACTGTACAGCACAGAAACAAGTTTCCAAGAAGAACAGAAACCCAAAGCACTACTTTGTAAACTAAATCACATGTGTGTAGCTCCCTCAATTAGGAATACAGGGAAACCGGAAAGTGTTATCTCACACTGTATGGCACAGAAACAAGTTTCCATTGAAAGAACAGAAACGCAAAGCACAACTTTGTAAACTAATTCACATACGTGTCGCCTGTTCAATTATTATAACAGGAAAACTGAAAAGTGATATAACCCTAACCCTAACCCTAACCCTAAGGCCCTAACCCTAACCCTAACCCTAACCCTAACCCTAACCCTAACCCTAACCCCTAACCCTAACCCTAACCCTAACCCTAACCCTAACGCTAACCCTATCCCTTACCCAGCCCAAACCTAACCCTAACCCTAACCCTAACCCTAACCCTAACCCTAACCCTAACTTGTTCCTAACAGGAACAAGTTTCCAACGAAAGAACGTAAATGAAAAGCACTACTTTGTAAAGTGAATCACATGTGTGTCACTCGCTCAATTAGGAATACAGGAAAACCGAAATGTGTTATATTGAACTGTACGGCACAGAAACTAGTTTCCATCGAAAGAACAGAAAAGCAAAGCACAACTTTGTAAACTAAATCACATACGTGTCGCCCGTTCAATTATTACAACAGGAAAACTGAAAAGTGATATATCACCCTGTACAGCACAGAAACAAGTTTCCAAGAAGAACAGAAACCCAAAGCACTACTTTGTAAACTAAATCACATGTGTGTCGCTCCCTCATTTAGGAATACAGGGAAACCGGAAAGTGTTATCTCACACTGTATGACACAGAAACAAGTTTCCAAAGAAAGAACAGAAACGCAAAGCACAACTTTGTAAACTAAATGACATACGTGTCGCCTGTTCAATTATTATAAGAGGAAAACTGAAAAGTGATATAACACACTGTACAGCACAGGAACATGTTTCCATCGAAAGAACAGAAACGCAAAGCACAACTTTGTAAACTAATTCACATACGTGTCGCCTGTTCAATTATTATAACAGGAAAACTGAAAAGTGATATATCACATTGTACAGCACAGGAACAAGTTTCAAATGAAAGAACAAAAAAGAAAATCACTAATTTGTAAACTAAATCACATGTGTGTCGCTCGCTCCATTAGGAATACATGAAAACTGAACAGTAATATATCTCACTGTACAGCACAAGAACAAGTTTCCAACGAAAGAACAGAAAGGCAAAGTACAACTTTGTAAACTAATTCACATATGTGTCGCCTGTTCAATTATTATAACAGGAAAACTGAAAAGTGATATAACCCTAACCCTAACTCTAACCCTAACCCTAACCCTAACCCTAACCCCTAACCCTAACCCTAACCCTAAACCTAACCCTAAACCTAACCCTAACCCTAACGCTAACCCTATCCCTTACCCAGCCCTAACCTAAGCCTAACCCTAACCCTAACCCTAAGGCCCTAACCCTAACCCTAACCCTAACCCCTAACCCTAACCCTAACCCTAACGTATGTGATTTAGTTTACAAAGTTGTGCTTTGCTTTTCTGTTCTTTCGATGGAAACTAGTTTCTGTGCCATACAGTGCGAGATAACACTTTTCGGTTTTCCTGTATTCCTAATTGAGCGAGTGACACACCTGTGATTCACTTTACAAAGTAGTGCTTTTCATTTACGTTCTTTCCATTGAAAGAACAGAAACGCAAAGCACAACTTTGTAAACCAATTCACATATGTGTCGCCTGTTCAATTATTATCACAGGAAAACTGAATAGTGATATAACCCTACCCTAACCCTAACTCTAAGGCCCTAACCCTAACCCTAACCCTAACCCTAACCCTAAACCCTAACCCTAACCCTAACCCTAACCCTAACCCTAACCCTAACGCTAACCCTATCCCTTACCCAGTCCTAACCTAACCCTAACCCTAACCCTAACCCTAACCCTAACTTGTTCCTAACAGGATCAAGTTTCCAACGAAAGAACGTAAATGAAAAGCACTACTTTGTAAACTGAATCACATGTGTGTCACTCGCTCAATTAGGAATACAGGAAAACCGAAAAGTGTTATCTCGCACTGTACGGCACAGAAACTAGTTTCCATTGAAAGAACAGAAACGCAAAGCACAACTTTGTAAACCAATTCACATATGTGTCGCCTGTTCAATTATTATAACAGGAAAACTGAAAAGTGATATAACCCTAACCCTAACCCTAACCCTAAGGCCCTAACCCTAACCCTAACCCTAACCCTAACCCTAACCCTAACCCTAACCCCTAACCCTAACCCTAACCCTAAACCTAACCCCTAACCCTAACCCTAACCCTAACCCTAACCCTAACCCTAAATTGTCGGGAACAAGTTTCCAACGAAAGAACGTAAATGAAAAGCACTACTTTGTAAAGTGAATCACATGTGTGTCACTCGCTCAATTAGGAATACAGGAAAACCGAAAAGTGTTATCTCGCACTGTACGGCACAGAAACTAGTTTCCATCGAAAGAACAGAAAAGCAAAGCACAACTTTGTAAACTAAATCACATACGTGTCGCCCGTTCAATTATTACAACAGGAAAACTGAAAAGTGATATATCACACTGTACAGCACAGAAACAAGTTTCCAAGAAGAACAGAAAGCCAAAGCACTACTTTGTAAACTAAATCACATGTGTGTCGCTCCCTCATTTAGGAATACAGGGAAACCGGAAAGTGTTATCTCACACTGTATGGCACAGAAACAAGTTTCCAAAGAAAGAACAGAAACGCAAAGCACAACTTTGTAAACTAAATGACATACGTGTCGCCTGTTCAATTATTATAAGAGGAAAACTGAGAAGTGATATAACACACTGTACAGCACAGGAACATGTTTCCATCGAAAGAACAGAAACGCAAAGCACAACTTTGTAAACTAATTCACATACGTGTCGCCTGTTCAATTATTATAACAGGAAAACTGAAAAGTGATATATCACATTGTACAGCACAGGAACAAGTTTCAAATGAAAGAACAAAAAAGAAAATCACTAATTTGTAAACTAAATCACATGTGTGTCGCTCGCTCCATTAGGAATACAGGAAAACTGAACAGTAATATATCTCACTGTACAGCACAAGAACAAGTTTCCAACGAAAGAACAGAAAGGCAAAGGACAACTTTGTAAACTAATTCACATATGTGTCGCCAGTTCAATTATTATAACAGGAAAACTGAAAAGTGATATAACCCTAACCCTAACCCTAAGGCCCTAACCCTAACCCTAACCCTAACCCTAACCCCTAACCCTAACCCTAAACTTAACCCTAACGCTAAATCTATCCCTTACCCAGCCCTAACCTAACCCTAACCCTAACCCTAACCCTAACCCTAACCCTAACCCTAACTTGTTCCTAACAGGAACAAGATTCCAACGAAAGAGCGTAAATGAAAAGCACTACTTTGTAAAGTGAATCACATGTGTGTCACTCGCTCAATTAGGAATACAGGAAAACCGAAAAGTGTTATCTCGCATTGTACGGCATAGAAACTAGTATCCATTGAAAGAACAGAAAAGCAAAGCACAACTTTGTAAACTAAATCACATACGTGTCGCCCGTTCAATTATTACAACAGGAAAACTGAAAAGTGATATATCACCCTGTACAGCACAGAAACAAGTTTCCAAGAAGAACAGAAACCCAAAGCACTACTTTGTAAACTAAATCACATGTGTGTGGCTCCCTCAATTAAGAATACAGGGAAACCGGAAAGTGTTATCTCACACTGTATGGCACAGAAACAAGTTTCCAAAGAAAGAACAGAAATGGAAAGCACAACTTTGTAAACTAAATGACATATGTATCGCCTGTTCAATTATTATAAGAGGAAAACTGAAAAGTGATATAACACACTGTACAGCACAGGAACATGTTTCCATCGAAAGAACAGAAACGCAAAGCACAACTTTGTAAACTAATTCACATACGTGTCGCCTGTTCAATTATTATAACAGGAAAACTGAAAAGTGATATATCACATTGTACAGCACAGGAACAAGTTTCAAATGAAAGAACAAAAAAGAAAATCACTAATTTGTAAACTAAATCACATGTGTGTCGCTCGCTCCATTAGGAATACAGGAAAACTGAACAGTAATATATCTCACTGTACAGCACAAGAACAACTTTCCAATGAAAGAACAGAAAAGCAAAGCACTACTTTTAAACAGAATCACCTGTGTGTCGCTCGCTCAATTAGGAATACAGGAAAACTGAAAAGTGAAATCTCGCACTGTACGGCACAGAAACAAGTTTCCATTGAAAGAACAGAAAAGCAAAGCACAACTTTGTAAACTAATTCACATATGTGTCGCCTGTTCAATTATTATAACAGGAAAACTGAAAAGTGATATAACCCTAACCCTAACCCTAACCCTAATGCTAACCCTATCCCTTACCCAGCCCTAACCTAACCCTAACCCTAACCCTAACCCTAACCCAAACCCTAACCCTAACCCTAACCCTAACCCTAACCCTAACCCTAACTTGTTCCTAACAGGATCAAGTTTCCAACGAAAGAACGTAAATGAAAAGCACTACTTTGTAAACTGAATCACATGTGTGTCACTCGCTCAATTAGGAATACAGGAAAACCGAAAAGTGTTATCTCGCACTGTACGGCACAGAAACTAGTTTCCATCGAAAGAACAGAAAAGCAAAGCACAACTTTGTAAACTAAATCACATACGTGTCGCCCGTTCAATTATTACAACAGGAAAACTGAAAAGTGATATATCACACTGTACAGCACAGAAACAAGTTTCCAAGAAGAACAGAAACCCAAAGCACTACTTTGTAAACTAAATCACATGTGTGTCGCTCGCTCAATTAGGAATACAGGGAAATCGAAAAGTGTTATCTCACACTGTATGGCACAGAAACAAGTTTCCAAAGAAAGAACAGAAACGGAAAGCACAACTTTGTAAACTAAATGACATACGTGTCGCCTGTTCAATTATTATAAAAGGAAAACTGAAAAGTGATATAACACACTGTACAGCACAGGAACATGTTTCCTTCGAAAGAACAGAAACGCAAAGCACAACTTTGTAAACTAATTCACATACGTGTCGCCTGTTCAATTATTATAACAGGAAAACGGAAAAGAGATATATCACATTGTACAGCACAGGAACATGTTTCCATCGAAAGAATAGAAACGCAAAGCACAACTTTGTAAACTAATTCACATATTTGTCGCCTATTCAATTATTATAACAGGAAAACTGAAAAGTGATATAACCCTAACCCTACCCCTAACCCTAAGGCCCTAACCCTAAGCCTAACCCTAACCCTAACCCTAACCCTAACGCTTACCTTATCCCTTACCCAGCCCTAACCCAACCCTACACCTAACCCTAACCCTAACCCTAACCCTAACTTGTTCCTAACAGGAACAAGTTTCCAACGAAAGAACGTAAATGAAAAGCACTACTTTGTAAACTGAATCACATGTGTGTCGCTCGCTCAATTAGGAATACAGGGAAACCGAAAAGTGTTATCTCACACTGTATGGCACAGAAACATGTTTCCAAAGAAAGAACAGAAACGGAAAGCACAACTTTGTAAACTAAATGACATACGTGTCGCCTGTTCAATTATTATAAGAGGAAAACTGAGAAGTGATATAACACACTGTACAGCACAGGAACATGTTTCCATCGAAAGAACAGAAACGCAAAGCACAACTTTGTAAACTAATTCACATACGTGTCGCCTGTTCAATTATTATAACAGGAAAACTGAAAAGTGATATATCACATTGTACAGCACAGGAACAAGTTCCAAATGAAAGAACAAAAAAGAAAATCACTAATTTGTAAACTAAATCACATGTGTGTCGCTCGCTCCATTAGGAATACAGGAAAACTGAACAGTAATATATCTCACTGTACAGCACAAGAACAAGTTTCCAACGAAAGAACAGAAAGGCAAAGGACAACTTTGTAAACTAATTCACATATGTGTCGCCAGTTCAATTATTATAACAGGAAAACTGAAAAGTGATATAACCCTAACCCTAACCCTAAGGCCCTAACCCTAACCCTAACCCTAACCCTAACCCCTAACCCTAACCCTAAACTTAACCCTAACGCTAAATCTATCCCTTACCCAGCCCTAACCTAACCCTAACCCTAACCCTAACCCTAACCCTAACCCTAACCCTAACTTGTTCCTAACAGGAACAAGATTCCAACGAAAGAGCGTAAATGAAAAGCACTACTTTGTAAAGTGAATCACATGTGTGTCACTCGCTCAATTAGGAATACAGGAAAACCGAAAAGTGTTATCTCGCATTGTACGGCATAGAAACTAGTATCCATTGAAAGAACAGAAAAGCAAAGCACAACTTTGTAAACTAAATCACATACGTGTCGCCCGTTCAATTATTACAACAGGAAAACTGAAAAGTGATATATCACCCTGTACAGCACAGAAACAAGTTTCCAAGAAGAACAGAAACCCAAAGCACTACTTTGTAAACTAAATCACATGTGTGTGGCTCCCTCAATTAAGAATACAGGGAAACCGGAAAGTGTTATCTCACACTGTATGGCACAGAAACAAGTTTCCAAAGAAAGAACAGAAATGGAAAGCACAACTTTGTAAACTAAATGACATATGTATCGCCTGTTCAATTATTATAAGAGGAAAACTGAAAAGTGATATAACACACTGTACAGCACAGGAACATGTTTCCATCGAAAGAACAGAAACGCAAAGCACAACTTTGTAAACTAATTCACATACGTGTCGCCTGTTCAATTATTATAACAGGAAAACTGAAAAGTGATATATCACATTGTACAGCACAGGAACAAGTTTCAAATGAAAGAACAAAAAAGAAAATCACTAATTTGTAAACTAAATCACATGTGTGTCGCTCGCTCCATTAGGAATACAGGAAAACTGAACAGTAATATATCTCACTGTACAGCACAAGAACAACTTTCCAATGAAAGAACAGAAAAGCAAAGCACTACTTTTAAACAGAATCACCTGTGTGTCGCTCGCTCAATTAGGAATACAGGAAAACTGAAAAGTGAAATCTCGCACTGTACGGCACAGAAACAAGTTTCCATTGAAAGAACAGAAAAGCAAAGCACAACTTTGTAAACTAATTCACATATGTGTCGCCTGTTCAATTATTATAACAGGAAAACTGAAAAGTGATATAACCCTAACCCTAACCCTAACCCTAATGCTAACCCTATCCCTTACCCAGCCCTAACCTAACCCTAACCCTAACCCTAACCCTAACCCAAACCCTAACCCTAACCCTAACCCTAACCCTAACCCTAACCCTAACTTGTTCCTAACAGGATCAAGTTTCCAACGAAAGAACGTAAATGAAAAGCACTACTTTGTAAACTGAATCACATGTGTGTCACTCGCTCAATTAGGAATACAGGAAAACCGAAAAGTGTTATCTCGCACTGTACGGCACAGAAACTAGTTTCCATCGAAAGAACAGAAAAGCAAAGCACAACTTTGTAAACTAAATCACATACGTGTCGCCCGTTCAATTATTACAACAGGAAAACTGAAAAGTGATATATCACACTGTACAGCACAGAAACAAGTTTCCAAGAAGAACAGAAACCCAAAGCACTACTTTGTAAACTAAATCACATGTGTGTCGCTCGCTCAATTAGGAATACAGGGAAATCGAAAAGTGTTATCTCACACTGTATGGCACAGAAACAAGTTTCCAAAGAAAGAACAGAAACGGAAAGCACAACTTTGTAAACTAAATGACATACGTGTCGCCTGTTCAATTATTATAAAAGGAAAACTGAAAAGTGATATAACACACTGTACAGCACAGGAACATGTTTCCTTCGAAAGAACAGAAACGCAAAGCACAACTTTGTAAACTAATTCACATACGTGTCGCCTGTTCAATTATTATAGCAGGAAAACGGAAAAGAGATATATCACATTGTACAGCACAGGAACATGTTTCCATCGAAAGAATAGAAACGCAAAGCACAACTTTGTAAACTAATTCACATATTTGTCGCCTATTCAATTATTATAACAGGAAAACTGAAAAGTGATATAACCCTAACCCTACCCCTAACCCTAAGGCCCTAACCCTAAGCCTAACCCTAACCCTAACCCTAACCCTAACGCTTACCTTATCCCTTACCCAGCCCTAACCCAACCCTACACCTAACCCTAACACTAACCCTAACCCTAACTTGTTCCTAACAGGAACAAGTTTCCAACGAAAGAACGTAAATGAAAAGCACTACTTTGTAAACTGAATCACATGTGTGTCGCTCGCTCAATTAGGAATACAGGGAAACCGAAAAGTGTTATTTCACACTGTATGGCACAGAAACATGTTTCCAAAGAAAGAACAGAAACGGAAAGCACAACTTTGTAAACTAAATGACATACGTGTCGCCTGTTCAATTATTATAAGAGGAAAACTGAAAAGTGATATAACACACTGAACAGCACAGGAACATGTTTCCATCGAAAGAACAGAAATGCAAAGCACAACTTTGTAAACTAATTCACATACGTGTCGCCTGTTCAATTATTATAACAGGAAAACGGAAAAGTGATATGTCACATTGTACAGCACAGGAACATGTTTCCATCGAAAGAACAGAAACGCAAAGCACAACTTTGTAAAATAATTCACATATGTGTCGCCTATTCAATTATTATAACAGGAAAACTGAAAAGTGATATAACCCTAACCCTAACCCTAACCCTAAGGCCCTAACACTAAGCCTAACCCTAACCCTAACCCTAACCCTAACGCTTACCTTATCCCTTACCCAGCCCTAACCTAACCCTAAACCTAACCCTAACACTAACCCTAACCCTAACTTGTTCCTAACAGGAACAAGTTTCCAACGAAAGAACGTAAATGAAAAGCACTACTTTTTAAGCTGAATCACATGTGTGTCGCTCGCTCAATTAGGAATACAGGGAAACCGAAAAGTGTTATCTCACACTGTATGGCACAGAAACAAGTTTCCAAAGAAAGAACAGAAACGGAAAGCACAACTTTGTAAACTAAATGACATATGTGTCGCCTGTTCAATTATTATAAGAGGAAAACTGAAAAGTGATATAACACACTGAACAGCACAGGAACATGTTTCCATCGAAAGAACAGAAACGCAAAGCACAACTTTGTAAACTAATTCACATACGTGTCGCCTGTTCAATTATTATAACAGGAAAACTGAAAAGTGATATATCACATTGTACAGCACAGAAACAAGTTTCAAATGAAAGAACAAAAAAGAAAATCACTAATTTGTCAACTAAATCACATGTGTGTTGCTAGCTCCATTAGGAATACAGGAAAACTGAACAGTAATATATATCACTCTACAGCACAAGAACAAGTTTCCAACGAAAGAACAGAAAAGCAAAGCACTACTTTTAAACAGAATCACCTGTGTGTCGCTCGCTCAATTAGGAATACAGGAAAACCGAAAAGTGTTATCTCGCACTGTACGGCACAGAAACTAGTTTCCATCGAAAGAACAGAAAAGCAAAGCACAACTTTGTAAACTAAATCACATACGTGTCGCCCGTTCAATTATTACAACAGGAAAACTGAAAAGTGATATATCACACTGTACAGCACAGAAACAAGTTTCCAAGAAGAACAGAAACCCAAAGCACTACTTTGTAAACTAAATCACATGTGTGTCGCTCGCTCAATTAGGAATACAGGGAAATCGAAAAGTGTTATCTCACACTGTATGGCACAGAAACAAGTTTCCAAAGAAAGAACAGAAACGGAAAGCACAACTTTGTAAACTAAATGACATACGTGTCGCCTGTTCAATTATTATAAAAGGAAAACTGAAAAGTGATATAACACACTGTACAGCACAGGAACATGTTTCCTTCGAAAGAACAGAAACGCAAAGCACAACTTTGTAAACTAATTCACATACGTGTCGCCTGTTCAATTATTATAACAGGAAAACGGAAAAGAGATATATCACATTGTACAGCACAGGAACATGTTTCCATCGAAAGAATAGAAACGCAAAGCACAACTTTGTAAACTAATTCACATATTTGTCGCCTATTCAATTATTATAACAGGAAAACTGAAAAGTGATATAACCCTAACCCTACCCCTAACCCTAAGGCCCTAACCCTAAGCCTAACCCTAACCCTAACCCTAACCCTAACGCTTACCTTATCCCTTACCCAGCCCTAACCCAACCCTACACCTAACCCTAACACTAACCCTAACCCTAACTTGTTCCTAACAGGAACAAGTTTCCAACGAAAGAACGTAAATGAAAAGCACTACTTTGTAAACTGAATCACATGTGTGTCGCTCGCTCAATTAGGAATACAGGGAAACCGAAAAGTGTTATCTCACACTGTATGGCACAGAAACATGTTTCCAAAGAAAGAACAGAAACGGAAAGCACAACTTTGTAAACTAAATGACATACGTGTCGCCTGTTCAATTATTATAAGAGGAAAACTGAAAAGTGATATAACACACTGAACAGCACAGGAACATGTTTCCATCGAAAGAACAGAAATGCAAAGCACAACTTTGTAAACTAATTCACATACGTGTCGCCTGTTCAATTATTATAACAGGAAAACGGAAAAGTGATATATCACATTGTACAGCACAGGAACATGTTTCCATCGAAAGAACAGAAACGCAAAGCACAACTTTGTAAAATAATTCACATATGTGTCGCCTATTCAATTATTATAACAGGAAAACTGAAAAGTGATATAACCCTAACCCTAACCCTAACCCTAAGGCCCTAACACTAAGCCTAACCCTAACCCTAACCCTAACCCTAACGCTTACCTTATCCCTTACCCAGCCCTAACCTAACCCTAAACCTAACCCTAACACTAACCCTAACCCTAACTTGTTCCTAACAGGAACAAGTTTCCAACGAAAGAACGTAAATGAAAAGCACTACTTTGTAAACTGAATCACATGTGTGTCGCTCGCTCAATTAGGAATACAGGGAAACCGAAAAGTGTTATCTCACACTGTATGGCACAGAAACAAGTTTCCAAAGAAAGAACAGAAACGGAAAGCACAACTTTGTAAACTAAATGACATACGTGTCGCCTGTTCAATTATTATAAGAGGAAAACTGAAAAGTGATATAACACACTGAACAGCACAGGAACATGTTTCCATCGAAAGAACAGAAACGCAAAGCACAACTTTGTAAACTAATTCACATACGTGTCGCCTGTTCAATTATTATAACAGGAAAACTGAAAAGTGATATATCACATTGTACAGCACAGAAACAAGTTTCAAATGAAAGAACAAAAAAGAAAATCACTAATTTGTCAACTAAATCACATGTGTGTCGCTAGCTCCATTAGGAATACAGGAAAACTGAACAGTAATATATCTCACTCTACAGCACAAGAACAAGTTTCCAACGAAAGAACAGAAAAGCAAAGCACTACTTTTAAACAGAATCACCTGTGTGTCGCTCGCTCAATTAGGAATACAGGAAAACTGAAAAGTGTTATCTCGCACTGTATGGCACAGAAACAAGTTTCCATTGAAAGAACAGAAACGCAAAGCACAACTTTGTAAACTACTTCACATACGTGTCGCCTGTTCAATTATTATAACAGGAAAACTGAAAAGTGATATAACCCTAACCCTAACCCTAAGGCCCTAACCCTAACCCTAACCCTAACCCTAACCCTACGGCCCTAACCCTAACCCTAACCGTAACCCTAACCCCTAACCGTAACCCTAACCCTAACCCTAACCCTAACCCTAACCCTAACCCTAACACTAACCCTATCCCTTACCCAGCCCTAACCTAACCCCAACCCTAACCCTAACCCTAACCCTAACCCTAACCCTAACCCTAACCCTAACCCTAACACTAACTTGTTCCTAACAGGAGCAAGTTTCCAACGAAAGAACGTAAATGAAGAGCACTACTTTGTAAAGTGAATCACATGTGTGTCACTCTCTCAATTAGGAATACAGGAAAACCGAAAAGTGTTATCTCGCACTGTACGGCACAGAAACTAGTTTCCATCGAAAGAACAGAAAAGCAAAGCACAACTTTGTAAACTAAATCACATACGTGTCGCCCGTTCAATTATTACAACAGGAAAACTGAAAAGTGATATATCACACTGTACAGCACAGAAACAAGTTTCCAAGAAGAACAGAAACCCAAAGCACTACTTTGTAAACTAAATCACATGTGTGTCGCTCGCTCAATTAGGAATACAGGGAAACCGGAAAGTGTTATCTCACACTGTAAGGCACAGAAACAAGTTTCCAAAGAAAGAACAGAAACGGAAAGCACAACTTTGTAAACTAAATGACATATGTGTCGCCTGTTCAATTATTATAAGAGGAAAACTGAAAAGTGATATAACACACTGTACAGCACAGGAACATGTTTCCATCGAAAGAACAGAAACGCAAAGCACAACTTTGTAAACTAATTCACATACGTGTCGCCTGTTCAATTATTATAACAGGAAAACTGAAAAGTGATATATCACATTGTACAGCACAGGAACAAGTTTCAAATGAAAGAACAAAAAAGAAAATCACTAATTTGTCAACTAAATCACATGTGTGTCGCTCGCTCCATTAGGAATACAGGAAAACTGAACAGTAATATATCTCACTGTACAGCACAAGAACAAGTTTCCAACGAAAGAACAGAAAAGCAAAGCACTACTTTTAAACAGAATCACCTGTGTGTCGCTCGCTCAATTAGGAATACAGGAAAACTGAAAAGTGTTATCTCGCACTGTACGGCACAGAAACAACTTTCCATTGAAAGAACAGAAACGCAAAGCACAACTTTGTAAACTAATTCACATACGTGTCGCCTGTTAAATTATTATAACAGGAAAACTGAAAAGTGATATAACCCTAACCCTAACCCTAACCCTAAGGCCCTAACCCTAATCCTAACCCTAACCTTAACCCTAACGCTAACCCTAACCCTAAGGCCCTAATCCTAACCCTAACACTAACTCTAACCCCTAACCCTAACCCTAAACCTAACCCTAACCCTAATGCTAACCCTATCCCTTACCCAGCCCTAACCTAACCCTAACCCTAACCCTAACCCTAACCCTAACCCTAACCCTAACCCTAACTTGTTCCTAACAGGAACATGTTCCTAACAGGAACAAGTTTCCAACGAAAGAACATAAATGAAAAGCAGTACTTTGTAAAGTGAATCACATGTGTGTCACTCGCTGAATTAGGAATACAGGAAAACCGAAAAGTGTTATCTCGCACTGTACGGTACAGAAACTAGTTTCCATCGAAAGAACAGAAAAGCAAAGCACAACTTTGTAAACTAAATCACATACGTGTCGCCCGTTCAATTATTATAACAGGAAAACTGAAAAGTGATATATCACACTGTACAGCACAGAAACAAGTTTCCAAGAAGAACAGAAACCCAAAGCACTACTTTGTAAACTAAATCACATGTGTGTCGCTCGCTCAATTAGGAATACAGGGAAACCGAAAAGTGTTATCTCACACTGTATGGCACAGAAACAAGTTTCCAAAGAAAGAACAGAAACGGAAAGCACAACTTTGTAAACTAAATGACATATGTGTCGCCTGTTCAATTATTATAAGAGGAAAACTGAAAAGTGATATAACACACTGTACAGCACAGGAACATGTTTCCATCGAAAGAACAGAAACGCAAAGCACAACTTTGTAAACTAATTCACATACGTGTCGCCTGTTCAATTATTATAACAGGAAAACTGAAAAGTGATATAACCCTAACCCTAACACTATCCCTAACCCTAACCCTAAAGCTAACCCTATCCCTTACCCAGCCCTAACCTAACCCTAACCCTAACCCTAACCCTAACCCTAACCCTAACCCTAACCCTAACTTGTTCCTAACAGGAACAAGTTTCCAACGAAAGAACGTAAATGAAAAGCACTACTTTGTAAACTGAATCACATGTGTGTCGCTCGCTCAATTAGGAATACAGGGAAACCGAAAAGTGTTATCTCACACTGTATGGCACAGAAACATGTTTCCAAAGAAAGAACAGAAACGGAAAGCACAACTTTGTAAACTAAATGACATACGTGTCGCCTGTTCAATTATTATAAGAGGAAAACTGAAAAGTGATATAACACACTGAACAGCACAGGAACATGTTTCCATCGAAAGAACAGAAACGCAAAGCACAACTTTGTAAACTAATTCACATACGTGTCGCCTGTTCAATTATTATAACAGGAAAACGGAAAAGTGATATATCACATTGTACAGCACAGGAACATGTTTCCATCGAAAGAACAGAAACGCAAAGCACAACTTTGTAAACTAATTCACATATGTGTCACCTATTCAATTATTATAACAGGAAAACTGAAAAGTGATATAACCCTAACCCTAACCCTAACCCTAAGGCCCTAACCCTAAGCCTAACCCTAACCCTAACCCTAACCCTAACGCTTACCTTATCCCTTACCCAGCCCTAACCTAACCCTAAACCTAACCCTAACACTAACCCTAACCCTAACTTGTTCCTAACAGGAACAAGTTTCCAACGAAAGAACGTAAATGAAAAGCACTACTTTGTAAACTGAATCACATGTGTGTCGCTCGCTCAATTAGGAATACAGGGAAACCGAAAAGTGTTATCTCACACTGTATGGCACAGAAACAAGTTTCCAAAGAAAGAACAGAAACGGAAAGCACAACTTTGTAAACTAAATGACATACGTGTCGCCTGTTCAATTATTATAACAGGAAAACTGAAAAGTGATATAACCCTAACCCTAACCCTAACCCTAAGGCCCTAACCCTAACCCTAATCCTAACCCTAACCTCTAACCCTAACCCTAACCCTAACCCTAACCTCAACCCTAACGCTAACCCTAACCCCTAACCCTAACCCTAACGCTAATCCTATCGCTTACCCAGCCCTAACCTAACCCTAACCCTAACCCTAACCCTAACGCTAACCCTATCCCTTACACAGCCCTAACCTAACACTAACCTTAACCCTAACCCTAACCCTAACCCTAACCCTAACCCTAACGCTAACCCTATCCCTTACCCAGCCCTAACCCTAACCATAACCCTAAGGCCCTAACCCTAACCCTAACCCTAACCCTAACCCTAACCCTAACCCCTAACCCTAACCCTAACCCTAAACCTAACCCTAAACCTAACTCTAACCCTTACGCTAACCCTATCCCTTACCCAGCCCTAACCTAACCCTAACCCTAACCCTAACCCTAACCCTAACCCTAACCCTAAATTTTTCCTAACAGGAACAAGTTTCCAACGAAAGAATGTAAATGAAAAGCACTACTTTGTAAACTGAATCACATGTGTGTCACTCACTCAATTAGGAATACAGGAAAACCGAAAAGTTTTATCTCGCACTGTACGGCACAGAAACTAGTTTCCATCGAAAGAACAGAAAAGCAAAGCACAACTTTGTAATCTAAATCACATACGTGTCGCCCGTTCAATTATTACAACAGGAAAACTGAAAAGTGATATATCACACTGTACAGCACAGAAACAAGTTTCCAAGAAGAACAGAAACCCAAAGCACTACTTTGTAAACTAAATCACATGTGTGTCCCTCGCTCAATTAGGAATACAGGGAAACCGGAAAGTGTTATCTCACAGTGTATGGCACAGAAACAAGTTTCCAAAGAAAGAACAGAAACGCAAAGCACAAGTTTGTAAACTAAATGACATACGTGTCACCTGTTCTATTATTATAAGAGGAAAACTGAAAAGTGATATAACACACTGTACAGCACAGGAACACGTTTCCATCGAAAGAACAGAAAGGCAAAGCACAACTTTGTAAACTAAATCACATACGTGTCGCCCGTTCAATTATTACAACAGGAAAACTGAAAAGTGATATATCACACTGTACAGCACAGAAACAAGTTTGCAACAGAAGAACAGAAACCCAAAGCACTACTTTGTAAACTAAATCACATGTGTGTCGCTCACTCAATTAGGAATACGGGAAAACTGAAAAGGGTTATCTCGCACTGTACGGCACAGAAACAAGTTTCCATTGAAAGAACAGAAACTCAAAGCACAACTTTGTAAACTAATTCACATATGTGTCGCTTGTTCAATTATTATAACAGGAAAACTGAAAAGTGATATAACCCTAACCCTAACCCTAACCCTAACCCTAAGGACCTAAACCTAACCCTAACCCTAACCCTAACCCTAACCCCTAACCCTAACCCTAACCCTAACCCTATCCCTAACCCTAACACTAACGCTAATCCTATCCCTTACCCAGCCCTAACCTAACCTTAACCCTAACCCTAACCCTAACCCTAACCCTAACTTGTTCCTAACAGGAACAAGTTTCCAACGAAAGAACGTAAATGAAAAGCACTACTTTGTAAACTGAATCACATGTGTGTCACTCGCTCAATTAGGAATACAGGAAAACTGAAAAGTGTTATCTCGCACTGTACGGCACAGAAACTAGTTTCCATTGAAAGAACAGAAAAGCAAAGCACAACTTTGTAAACTAAATCACATACGTGTCGCCCGTTCAATTATTACAACAGTAAAACTGAAAAGTGATATATCACACTGTACAGCACAGAAACAAGTTTCCAAGAAGAACAGAAACCCAAAGCACTACTTGGTAAACTAAATCACATGTGTGTCCCTCGCTTAATTAGGAATACAGGGAAACCGGAAAGTGTTATCTCACACTGTATGGCACAGAAACAAGTTTCCAAAGAAAGAACAGAAACGCAAAGCACAACTTTGTAAACTAAATATCATACGTGTCGCCTGTTCAATTATTATAAGAGGAAAACTGAAAAGTGATATAACACACTGTACAGCACAGGAACATGTTTCCATCGAAAGAACAGAAAGGCAAAGCACAACTTTGTAAACTAATTCACATACGTGTCGCCTGTTCAATTATTATAACAGGAAAACTGAAAAGTGATATATCACATTGTACAGCACAGGGACAAGTTTCAAATGAAAGAACAAAAAAGAAAATCACTAATTTGTAAACTAAATCACATGTGTGTCGCTTGCTCCATTAGGAATACTGGAAAACTGAACAGTAATATATCTCACTGTACAGCACAAGAACAAGTTTCCAACGAAAGAAGAGAAAAGCAAAGCACTACTTTTAAACAGAATCACCTGTGTGTCGCTCGCTCAATTAGGAATACAGGAAAACTGAAAAGTGTTATCTCGCACTGTACAGCACAGAAACAAGTTTCCATTGAAAGAACAGAAACGCAAAGCACAACTTTGTAAACTAATTCACATATGTGTCGCCTGTTCAATTATTATAACAGGAAAACTGAAAAGTGATATAACCCTAACCCTAACCCTAAACCTAACCCTAACCCCTAACCCTAACCCTAACCCTAACGCTAACCCTAACCCTAACCCTCACTTGTTCCTAACAGTAACAAGTTTCCTAACAGGAACAAGTTTCCAACGAAAGAATGTAAATGAAAAGCACTACTTTGTAAACTGAATCACATGTGTGTCACTCGCTCAATTAGGAATACAGGAAAACCGAAAAGTGTTATCTCGCACTGTACGGCACAGAAACTAGTTTCCATCGAAAGATCAGAAAAGCAAAGCACAACTTTGTAAACTAAATCACATACGTGTCGCCCGTTCAATTATTACAACAGGAAAACTGAAAAGTGATATATCACACTGTACAGCATAGAAACAATTTTCCAAGAAGAACAGAAACCCAAAGCACTACTTTGTAAACTAAATCACAAGTGTGTCGCTCACTCAATTAGGAATACAGGGAAACTGGAAAGTGTTATCTCACACTGTACGGCACAGAAACAAGTTTCCATTGAAAGAACAGAAACGCAAAGCACAACTTTGTAAACTAATTCACATATGTGTCGCCTGTTCAATTATTATAACAGGAAAACTGAAAAGTGATATAACCCTAACCCTAACCCTAACCCTAAGGCCCTAACCCTAACCCTAACCCCTAACCCTAACCCTAATCCCTAACTCTAACCCTAACCCTAACCCTAAACCTAACCCTAACCCTAACGCTAACCCTAACCCTAACCCTAACCCTAACCCTAACCCTAACCCTAACCCTAACCCTAACCCTAACTTGTTCCTAACAGTAACAAGTTTCCTAACAGGAACAAGTTTCCAACGAAAGAATGTAAATGAAAAGCACTACTTTGTAAACTGAATCACATGTGTGTCACTCGCTCAATTAGGAATACAGGAAAACTGAAAAGTGTTATCTCGCACTGTACGGCACAGAAACTAGTTTCCATCGAAAGAACAGAAAAGCAAAGCACAACTTTGTAAACTAAATCACATACATTTCGCCCATTCAATTATTACAACAGGAAACCTGAAAAGTGATATATCACACTGTACAGCACAGAAACAAGTTTCCAAGAAGAACAGAAACCCAAAGCACTACTTTGTAAAATAAATCACAAGTGTGTCGCTCACTCAATTAGGAATACAGGGAAACCGGAAAGTGTTATATCACACTGTATGGCACAGAAACAAGTTTCCAAAGAAAGAACAGAAACGCAAAGCACAACTTTGTAAACTAATTCACATACGTGTCACCTGTTCAATTATTATAAGAGGAAAACTGAAAAGTGATATAACACACTGTACAGCACAGGAACATGTTTCCATCGAAAGAACAGAAACGCAAAGCACAACTTTGTAAACTAATTTACATACGTGTCGCCTGTTCAATTATTAAAACAGGAAAACTGAAAAGTGATATATCACATTGTACAGCACAGGAACAAGTCTGCTGAAGCCAGAATGGAGGAAGCTGTGCTGGATGCCTTTCTGGGATCAGGAGAGGAAAACAGGTTAAGAAATGGCCCAAAAGAAATATGAACAGCAAATGATGCTGACACCAGGGGCAGCTGATCAGGTAGTGGAGCAGGAGAAGGCCTTGAATTTGGCTAATAAGAAGTCAAATTACAAAGAACAGGAGCACAGAAGTGAGTGAATGCATGTTTCTCCTACGTGGTAGAGTGAGCACCATCTCTAAGCATACAGGGAAATACGATAATTTCATGTGCAGAGTGATCCCGCATCTTTGTGTGGCTACAAAAATGCCCCCTTTATTTCTTCCTGTGATGATTTTTGAAAAAATTCATAACCATAGGCAGAGGAAAACTTGCCCTGGGAAGTGGCACTTGCCTGAAAGCTGTCTGTGCCTAGGAGCGGACGCCATGGGCCAGTGCTTAGGCTGCTCTATTAATAGCACTGAGCTACCCAGCAGGTGACACTGGGCCAGAGAACTCAGCCTGTTCTTTCCCCATGGATTCAAAAGCCAAGTTCATGGAGTAGGCATGAGACAGGAAGAGGCAGCAATCCGATGAGCTGGCCTTACAGGTCAGAATGTAGCATGAAGATCTGTGAGTGTTCTCATTTTGCTGAGGCAGGAGGCTTCCTGGCTTCCTCTTCCCATCTTCATGCTGTGTGTGAGAGAGAGAAAGAAAATGAGAATATTCTTTTATGCTCTGAAAACATACCTTGCTTGGTCTCTGTTTTCCCCATCAGGGAGCAGAAAGAAAAATCCGAGATGAAGAGAGAAAGCAGAATAGGAAGAAAGGGAAGGGCCAGGCCTCCCAAACCCAGTGCAACAACTGTAAGTCAACCCCTCCCCAATGCTGATTGTAGCCAGCAGGGTCCTTTGAAGAGACAGAAGAAGCTGGCTACAGGGGAAGGTACGAAGGCTCCAGGTGTGGCCTGCTTTGCCCCTACAGTGCAGACAGGGGCAGCGTTGACATGGAAAGCAAACAGAAGTCCTCCGCGGTACACACAGGACAGCTGGAAGTGGAGGAGCCTTCTACCCTCATTGTACTTCCCAGAATCCCATGCTCTTTTTGTTTATTTGGGCCTGGGGAAGGGCATTTGAAGCATAATCTAGGCTGCTGGGAAAGCTTTGGGGGAGGATCATGAACTTGGCTGACAGTGTTCATGTGTGCATAGCCCTGTTCTGTGGTTGTTGTGGTTTCGTGCAGCCTCTGACGGGAAGCTGGCCGCCATACCTTTACAGAAGAAAAGTGACATCACGTACTTCAAAACCATGCCTGACCTGCACTCGCAGCCCGTGCTCTTCATACCAGATGTTCACTTTGCCAACCTGCAGAGGACTGGACAGGTACTACTTTTGCTCACAGCCTCCTACTGCCCTCCTCAGGGTGTGCTGGTGTGTACGCAGAACAGGCCACAAAAATAAACTCAAGCAGCAGGGGAATGGCAACACAAAAAGTAGGTTTTTACAGAAAACATTGTCTTGGGAGGAAATACTGGCATGCTAAGGCAAAGAAAGGTGTGAGCTGTTATTAGAGCATTGTTGACAACAGGACAGGAGAAAGCTCCTCATCTGCCTGTTCAAGTTGTGGTGTCTGTGAAGCAGACTCGGTCAGTGCACATATCGCCACCTAGTGGTGAGAGGTAAAACTGTTTCATACATTTCATACATACATTTGCCCAGAGGAGAGAAATTAAGATCTTGTCAACAATTTTTTCCTTAGCAAATTAGTAGTTCTCATTGAGTGGATAAATCATTAGTCATCTGAGGGAAAAAGAGTGTTAGATCTTCCTTCAAAAACACAATAGCCAAGTCCTATGGTTATATCTACAAATGAAATGAAGGATTGGAAATCAAATAAATATTCAATAATCATTATGACAGCTTAGTTTTGTGGAAGATTATGCAGACACTGAAATTTAATGATGAAAACTATGCATCCACAGGAGAATTAATTATGATTTTGTTCAATAAAAACTAAAAGGGTACTGGTGTGCTGGGTCTAGCACTCCAGTGCTGACGGAGCTGAACTGGAGCTTGCTCAGGGTTTTTCCTGTGCTAACTGAAGACTGGTCCTCTATAAGGGAAGGTTTACAGAATTCTCGGGTGATGCTGATGTTATTTCCTTTACTCTTTAAGGTTACTTCTCCCAAGGGAGAAATGAAAACTGGAGAAGAAAGAAAAGATGTTTCTTAGCATCAGCCCGAGTTTGTTTTGGCCATACTAATTGGGACTTTAATTTTGCCTCGTTTTGTTTTCTTTTGAATCCAGAATCCTTAGCTGAAAGGATTGTTTTGAGAAATAGGAGCATTATGACAAACTCAAGTCCCCTCACATTCTAAGTGCTGGGACTTGACATCAGCCTGATTTCTCAATCTTGCAGCTTCTCCTTTTTCTGGAGAATGTTTTATATAGTGACAAGGCAGCTGTACAAGCAGAGGATCATGGTGTGTGGGGGGGTTGCATGTGTGCATATGCATGAGTGTGTGTGTGTTTATTTGTTTCTCGGTTCATGATATAATATGATAATAAATATATTCATACTTTTTGCATGGAGTACATTTCTACTAAAATTCATTTTAACATTTCTATCTTGTCTTATTACATAGGAACCAATATATAAGAGGAAAGAATATGAATATTGTATCTTTTCCAGAAAAGACAGCCAGCAAGGCTGTGTGTGTGAGAGAGAGATGGTTGCCTGCATGTGGCACCACTGTCTGGCACTGTCTGCAGGATACTTCAGTTTCTCTAATTCTGATTGTGCTTGCCACTGCTCGTTTCTAATGACACTTGTCCTTGGAGATCTTCCTTTTGCCACATGACCTTTAGAGCATGAAGAGAGTTAATGAATGAAAAACTGAAATAAAAAGAGGAAGATGTGGCTCCCCTTAAAGTGTGGAGATTTTTATTGTATATGTAAAGGACAAAGCAGGCAGAGGGAGGAGTCCAGGCTGAACATGGCCAGCTGACTAAACGGGCAAGGAGAGAGAAGTAAGAGAGAAGCCAAGAGCTGCCACCAGGTTCAAGAGGCAAAGAAAGCCAAAATGGCTGAGTTACATGCTGTTGGAACAGGAAGTCCAGCCAAGAGAGGAGTGTAGGGGAGGGGTTGGGGTGAGGTATGTTGAGAGGAGCCACAGGTCCTGAGGGATGCTGGCCCGATTTGATATGTGAAATAGGCATCCCAGTTAAATATTTGTCCACCAGTTTCTTTGCTGACAGTTTACCCTTACATTTCTGTGGTGATGGGAAACCAGGGTAAGCCCCCTTTGACGAACAAACACCCGGGAGCCAGCACAGCCTTTCTAAAGAATGTGTTTAGATCTTACCAACAGATTTTCTTATTGTCAGGAGCAACATTTGGCAGAGAGCCAGAGTAACCTGATCAGATCAGACCAGCTTAAGCTAGAAATAGTCACATTTCTGAATTTACTTTATAAAAATCTAACACACACACCATTGCTAATCAAATGTATCTTTTTTCCTCTTCACAGATAGTTTGTACAGTCAGACAACTCATTCAGATTTCTGTTTTATCCTGTCTGACATGAGCCTCTTGTTTTCCCCACAGGTGTATTACAACACAGATGACAAACGAGAAGGGTAAGAGCAGTCCTTCATTCTAAGCACATAATGTTTGTTTGTGGGGTGGCAATGCACCTTCCCAGCCTGGGCCGCCCTGGGCAGGAGATGGGACCTTCCTGTGTGCTGTGACCTAGAACGGAGAGAGGGGCAACAGGTGGTCACCTTTTCCTGCAAGCCCATCTTCTGTGCCTTCCCTTTCTCCCTGTGATCTGCCTTTGACTAAATGGTAATTTTGCAAATGTGGCCCATCCCTTCTAGTGCACTGTTTGTTGAAATCTTTCTGATAGCTCTTGCTTCCCATCGTTTCATCTCAGCACAAGATCTGGTTGAGAGTGTAAAAGCCTTTCCTGCTTTCAAAGCTGCCCGAGACACAAACAGCTCCTGAAGCCTTACTCAAGGTGTTGAATGGGGCCTGAGTAGATTGAGAACCTGTTCACTGCCCTGTGGGTTTGGGGTAGGAAGTTGTCTTCTGTATCTTCCAGATGTGTCTCTCTGGCCCCATCTTTGCAGAGAATATATGCCCACCTATAAATGTTTAGGGGCAGCTAACTCTTCAGTGTAGTTTCTTTCCTTAACTCATTTTATATACTCAGAAGCTTGCAGGTATGAAAGGGCTGTTTTAAGGTCACGAGATGACTCTTCTCGGACACAGTAATGTTGGTAGCACATTCTCACGGGGTAGGTGTTGAGCTGCCTTCTATTTGAATATTGCCAGTGACGAATGCTCTCTGCATATGAGGAAGCTCATTATATTATTTCTAAGAGCTGGGTGGTTTCAGCTTTTAGAGTTTAAAGGAGGAAAACTGTACTTTGGCTTATTCTTTTGGAACAACATAGGGCAGAGGCAGGGGCAGATGCCAGAGCTGTTCCTCTGTGGCCTCTACCAGTTAGAGAATGTCATTTAGGCTTCCAGTCTCTTGAATGACACTGCCTATGTTTAGTATGATCTTCTCTGGTTAATTAATTCTTTTTGGAAACATCCTGACAAACATACCCAAGAGTGTGTTTTACAAATCTTCTTAGGGTCTCTCATTTCATATTGGTTAACAGTTGAGATTATCATAGCACGTTCTCTCTGATAACAGTGTTCAACTTCTGTCCATTCACTCCTGCTCTGTTCTCTGGATAAGCCTTTTCCACCCTCAACATTCAAACTTCTATTCTTCCCTGAAACTGTTCTTAGTTAAAATATAATTTTATCTTTTAATATCTTAATTTCTCTCATGGGAGACTACTAAATTTATACAACAACAGCAAAAAAGGAGCATTTTGCCTCTGTGTAGGTTTGTGTACCAGTTGCATGCGTATTGCCCATGAAGGCCAGAAAATGGCATTGAATCCCTGGAACTGGAGTTACAGATGATTATGAACTGTGCTATGGATGCTGGAAATTAAACCCAGGTCCTCTGGAAGAGCAGCCAGTGCTTTTAACCTCATAGTTCTCCAGCCTGACCACTAAGTTGGTTTTGTTTTCTTTTTATTTGCTTTTGTTTTCTGAATACATGTGTTTAGAACCTCCTGAATTGCAGATTATGTTGGGAACTCTCTTATAATCCAAAGGCTATATTTTTCTCTTAAAACAGGCTAAAACCACATTCATTCCTTAATACATATTTTATGCTTATTGTTTGCATTAGTTGTGTATACCTAACATCCCAAGATAAATTTCCTACAAACCATAGTCAAACTTTCCCATTCCTATGTAAAACACTTCATAATTGGTGAAGGAAGTATAGCTGATATTGCTGGCTTTATTCCTGAAGCAGAAGTTTTCAAGTGACAGACCAAGGGCCAGATCTTCTTTTGGTGGGGGTGGGGGTGGGCAGGGTCTCAGTCTGTAGCCCTAGCTGCCTGGAACACACCATGTAGGCCAGGCTGGCCTTGAGCTCACAGAGATCTTCCTCCTGAGTGCTGGGATTAAAGGTGTGTATGCCACACAGCCTCACCCATTTTGAATGGTCTACAGACTAAGATGGTTTCAATAGTTTAAAAACCTCCAGTGAAGACTGGCATTACATGATCAGTGATATGAAGTACACCCGAGCCTCTGCAAGGAATGTTTTTCTGGAACACAGCTGTATTAGTTCCTTCATGTGTTCTCTATGGTTTCTTTGGTGATACAGCAGCAGAATTGAGTGTTACAGTAAGAATCTGAAAAACCTTTGCTGCTGGGCCCTTTTTAGACAAAGTTTGCCACCTTCCGTCTCAGAGGAAGACACTCTCAAAGGAATTAAATTAAATAACCCCCAGGCTGCTTAGGACTGGAACTTGTCCAGGACCAAATCTCTAAAATCAGTTGTAAATCCTTTAAGTATTGATTAGAAAGACAAGCATAGTGGCTCATGCCTCTAGTCCCAGAAATCAGGGATCTGAGGCAGGAGGATCAAACGTTTTGGCTAGCCCAGTCTGTCTAGAAAATAAAAACTCCCATTTCAAAAACAGAAATGGGTAGTTTGTTCTTTTTATCTTGGGACAGAAATAATCAAATTTCAGTTGGTTGGAACAAACAAGTGATTAGACCTATGAATTCTAATCTTTAAATCACATATTTTATAAAGAGACAGCATGGCGTCATGAAAAGAATGTTGGCTTGAGCTCAGGAAGCCAAGCCCATCCTCTGGACTGTTGTTTATCCACATGAAGCCTCATCCAGCCTAACCTTCCTGTCCCTAACCTCCATGTCCTCAGGTCTATACTGAGGGTGCTGTAGAAGGCTCTCTCTCTTACATCCCCAGCATTTGGCATTTTGCTTAGTGGTATTCCTGAGATAAAGTTCACAGGGAGTGTTATAAAGGGGAACTTTAGGAGAGTGTGAAGTGATTGTGCAGACCCATCAGCCTGTCTTTTGCAAGCTAAGTGGCCAGTGACCTACCTGTAACTCCACTGGTCTCTCCATAAGAATTGCCTGTGTTGTTGCGTAGTCATCCATTCCAAGGACAGCCATGTCCTGTACTTCCATACATCTATGGTTGAGCAATGTGGGCAGGTTAGTGCCTCTGTGTTAATGCATGCTGGGTCCTTGGCTATTGCTATATGTTAAAGTAATAGCACTCCCTGGATACCTTGGCTAGGTTCTGAATGCTTTTATGTGTATTCTTTTCATAATAGGAAATCTGGGAGATTTCCTATTATCTCCCAGATTTCCTATTATCTGCCATTAACAGTGAGGAAAAAGGCCTTGAGAAATTTGGAAACGTCTTCAAAGTTGTCTAGCTGGTACATGATAGAAGCACAGGTTGAGCCAGTGCCTACCCATAATTCCCAGCACTCACCAATGTGCCTCCATTGCCCCGTTTCCTCAATTCTAGACCCATGCATGGCTGAGGGGAAGGCACAGGGGTGGGGGCTGGGCATATCCTATTGTGTAAGCTTTCTGGTCTTTACCAAGGTCTAACCTTGTTTCATCTCATGAGCTCTCCTGGCAGGGCAGACAGATCTCAGAGCTCTGAGGACACCGTGTGTGCTCATCTAGCCCTGAGGAGGTACTAACATCAGTGGCATTGTCACAGCAGCCATCAGGACGATGGATCAGGCCAAGCTTGTGATTTTGAGTTAGCTTCACTGTTTGCGGTAGTTAAAGAGGCTGGAGAATAACCCGCAGAGCGTGTCTGTGCCTTGTGCTCTCCAGAAGTTTCACCATAAGTCCTGGTAGCTTTGTAGCCCTCTCCATCCTTGCTCTTGTATCAGACCTAACATTTCTCAGGATTTTTTGGATGAATCTTAATATTGTTTGTTGCTTCCAAGGGTCTTGTTTTCCTTGTGATTAACCCCACAAACCTATGGCTGAGTATGCTGCTGGCCCTGGGTTTTTCTAACTGATGGCCTCGTGATGGAGATGATGTCAGGGAAAGCTCTGCTCTGTTGCTCTCTGATCCTTTGAAAATGATTATATAGTGTCACTGAGCTGGGCACAAGAAGGCCTTCAGCCTGCATTCTTCTCATTAGAATGCGGGCAAGTCATAGCTGCCTTGTTTGGTTTTGCTTTGAAAAATAAATGAAACTACTGGATTCATAACATATAAAACTTACTGACTCCTACTGGGTTTATAGATTTGAAAGTGTTTGGCCTCCCAAGAGAAATGTGGTTTATCTGAGATACTATTTTAATGACAAAGCCTGCTGTGGCTTGGATTAAGTTGTTCTCAAAAGTCAACTGAACTGGAAAAAATATAAATGAATCTTACTTTGTGAAGCAGCTTGACTCACACAGCATGAGAAGGTATCTGATAACATTTCAGGCAATTTACCAGTTATTAACCTAATAGTGCCTGGCTGCTATGTGTATGGATTTTTTTTTAATCTTCTAGTTCTAAGTTCATGGTCACTAGTTCATGGTCACTACTATTACAGTTCTAAGTTCTTGGTCAGTTCCAAGAGGAGACAGTATCATGCCTGCTTTTATGACAAAGCAGCAAGGGCAAGGCAGAGGCAGCAGTGTTCTAAAAGTTCTTTACTGCCTTCAGGTGAGACCTGAGTCGTAGTTTTTTCCTTAGCTGTTTCTACTGTTTGACATAGAGGAAATAAAATAAGATGGCTCTTGATAGGCTATCCTCAAAAGCATCTCAGATTTCTTGGGTAGCTCTTTCATGAGATGGTTCCCTTGAAGGTGGCACATGCGAATAGCCTTTTTTCCTATTAGCTGAATCACAGTGTGGAAGGCTGATAACACATTTGAGCCTTCTGTCATTGTGGACACAAGGGCTAAGATTGTTCTTATTCAGCTGCCTCAGAGTGCTCGGGACGTAAGTGAGCAAGGCGGAGATGTGTGTTAAGAAACTCAGTTGGCTGATGCTCCCTTTGGAGGTAAATTAAGTACCGTTGGTTTTAGTGATATAAGCTTCCAACATGGATAGGAATGTTTTCAGACTGTCCCAGGTAGTGTGCATGTGCTTTTATAAGCTGGGTCCCTACCAACCCGACTTGGGAAGTGTTGAATGGCTCTCTGGTGGCAGGAAGCTCACTCAGGCAGGAGTCACAGTTTTGTGTTACCCGCAGGACTGGGGTTAATTACTGTGTCCATCTCCTATGTGAGACCAGGAGGTAGTGAGCTGTTTGCTCTGGGTGGAAAATCTAGTCTTCTCTGTTCTTGCCCTCAGCCTGTGATCATCAGCATCTTCATTGTCTTCATCTAGCACTTTGGTGGTGCTTCCCCTCAGTCCCCAACACTCATGGAATTCTCCCGGGAGCCTCCTGTAAATTTAGCATTTTTATTATTTTTTAAACCATGTGTGCATTGCATGTGGGTATGTACACGTATGTGCAGGTGTTAGTGGAGGTCAGATGCATTGGATCCCTCGGAGCTGGAGGACAGAAAGCTTAGCCCCCTGCTATGGTGCTAGGAACCTAACTCTGGTCCTCTACAAGAGCAGTGTACAGCCTTTATTGCTGAACCACCTCCCCAGCCTCCTTTTAAATTGTATTAAAGTAATTAATTTTTATTTGCACATAATATTTGTACTTATTTATCTGGTGTGGTACGATCACTTGACAGTGTAAATAGTGTATACTGATCAATTTGGTGTAATTAATACTTCTAGTTCCTCAAATATTATCATTTCTAAGTCAACAGCCTCCTTTTAGGAGACTGAGGAGCAGGGAAGTTGAGCAACATGCCAAATTTGTACAGTAATAAACTACAAAGCAGGGATTTTAAATCCATCGAGGTGGTCTGACTGCTGAAGTCCTGTCCTAACCATTCTGCTAAGTGATTGCTAGACACTGCCTCATGGGCTAGTCTTCAGAGAAATGATCATTTTCTACAAGTCTGCATCTACGCCTGCGACTAAAGAATTGTAAATCTCCACTTTTCTGATTTCTCTTCTAATTCCCTTAGTCTGTCTGGAAAGCATAAGAACTTTGAAAGCAAATGCAGAACTGACTCCAGAGAGAATGTTCTGGTCTCAGTGGAGTGGGTTGAACCTTCACTGTGGCAACCAGGAAAGGGAGAACTGTAGGAAGCCAGGACAGTCTTCAAGAGAGGTCTGTTGAACTGGCCTGTGTTGTCTCCTGTCGGGAGCTCACCGTGGATGTGAGAGGCTGCTGCAACTTGGGTGCCATCAGCTTTTCCGTGGTCCTGACCTTCTGAACAGAAAAGGAGAGGCAGGCTCAGCAACCTCCCTTTTGTGGCTCCATCTTTCTCCCTCAGTGGGGATGGTGGTGTAGAGCCTGCAGGGGAGGACAGGTTAGTACCCTGTGGTGTGACACTCTCTGATGTATTTAACCATTTCTGCCTGTCTTCTCCAGCAGCAGCGTCCTTGTTAAACGGATGTTCAGGCCCATGGAAGAGGAGTTTGGTCCGACACCGTCTAAGCAGATTAAAGAAGAAAACGTAAAGCGAGGTATCTCTCCTTCCTGTGTGCCACTGGTGTGAAGGTTAGGGAGTGTCTTGTCAAGAACTCACTCCCTGAGACTGAACCATTCCCAATCCTGGTGGGCTTTCCCTCATATGGGAGGTTACAGGCTTTTCCATTACAGGCCTTGGAGGAACGGTTATGTGGCTCCCAACTCCTCCAGCAGGGAAATACATAGTTCAGAGGACATTGGCTCTGTGAGTGCGTCTCATGAACCAGTGATTCAGAGATATTCAATAGATAAAACAATTAACAACAAAAGGTTGGGCACGGCCATATGAGATGGTGGCTCCCAGTTCACCATCACTTGTTTTCACCTCCATTCCTTGGTGTCTTTTCCTCCCTGACTTTACTTAGGAATAGGGCAGAGTCATAGGGAAACCAGGAGTCACACTGGTGTGTGGAATTATATTTACAGCCTGGTAGCTGGTCCAATAACTATTTTTCAAAGCTTGTGAAACTGCCACCAAAATTGCCACTACAAATTGTATTGGCCTATAAGTAAAAGTTAAGGTATGGCTTCTGAAACTTTGAATTCAGACACAGAGGGCGCTGTAACCTACCAGCGGTAAAAACCACCTCCACGCTACCTCCAAGAGCTTCTCTTTGGAGAAGGATGGAGACATCACTGGGCCCTTGCTCTTAGCAGTCGCTCAAGAAGAATGGTGACAGTTAACAGCAAAGCCATCGTTACAGGTTGTTTTTCCTTTGCAGCCACTTGTCAGGGTAACTGGGTCAGAGTCATTTTGGGGCTCCACAAGAGGCTGCCTGCCTTTGGCTGTGTGATGTCTGGGATGTTCAGTGCTGGTTCCTGTTGTGGTTGGCAGGATTGTTGCCATTGGTACACCCCAGAATAAATCTAATGAAAACTGGCTCTGTGGGCAAGCCCTCTAACGGTCTGGAGCCCAGTATGGCCTCTAGGCTAGCTGTCAGCAAGCCTGACAGGGGAAGGCTGAGACTGCCCCACCTGCTCAACAAAACAGAACAAAATGAAGCACCTGAGCTCTTACCAGCCACCCCTGAGCAACAGGAAAAGCAATGGTTCAAGCTGAGGCTATTTATTAGTAGTGCTAATTTTAATAGAATGTAATCTCTCTAGGGTCATCCTGATGGAAGTTGCTCTTTCCCTCTCTTTCTGTTGTTGAGAGCACCAAGTGATGGTGAACTGGGAGCCACCATCTCATATGGCCGTGCCCACAGGTGCATCAAGAAGTTACAGAATTTCCACCAAGTAATAGCTACCAGTATGTCTTCCTCTTGAGTTTACTCTTCCTTATCTGGATGTAGCCAGGGTCCGCATTCTAAGTATTTTTCTCACACTGTTCACATTGCCTCCTTTTCTGATAGCCTTTGGGTTCTAGGCAGCTTAACTGACATGGAAGTGATGCAGGATTGCTTCAAGGGACTAAAGTTGTAAACTTGTAGGAAATGCAGTCAGTCTGCATATTTACTCGGCACTTCTGTTTTGATGTTTGATAAAGAAGGCACCCGTGCCCAAGTCTGCCTCTCTCCTTCCTCTGCCTCTCCTCCCGTTACCACAGTCACCACAATCTAGCTGAACATTCACAGGCCACAGAAGGGAGTTTGGGCAGAACCCCTGTCAATGTGGCCTTTATATGCACAGCTTTAAGAAAGCCTTTGGGACGGAGGGGGAGGGGAGACATGGAGTTTGGATTTGGCTGATTTCATTTCCCAGTCCTGCCTTTGTTTTTCTGCCGATGGTGATGGTAGCTAGGTGGATTTAAGATGATAGTTGAGATGTAGGCTCACCAGTGTTTTGCTGTTATTGTTTTTGCCTGGGGCAGTTTTCCCTAGTGTGGACAGATGAGGGGTTTCAGCTTTTTCTTCCCTTGGGTGGGAAGTTATGCTGCTGCCAGAGGATAAAAAGAGTAGCCCTCTGGAATGCCGGACTGCACCTGAATGACAGTGGCCAGTTTTTTGTTTGTTTGTTTGTTTGTTTGTTTGTTTGTTTTGTTTGTTTTTGTTTTCTGGAAGCTGCCCTTTCAGCATGATTGCTGGAGTGGTGGGCACAGGAGGAGGGCTCAGTGGTCAGGGGAAGCAGAAGCAAGGGTGACCATGTTTGTGGGACCCCACAGGTGCATCTTAGCCTCCCGAGGTCCATTTACATTGCTGAGATCGGCAGTGCCTGCCCATCTTAGCCTGCACACTCCCCAGTTCAGAGCTCTTACAGAGAAGTGAAAGGAAAAGCTATGCCCTCGCTGGAGGGCACAGGGGCCACACCTACTTCCTGGTTGCTTCTGTAGGTTGAAGACTGAGCCTCTCTGTGTGCTGGGCCTAGATGAAGCCTACCACATGGACCTTATTTCCCAGAACTGGCAGCAGGCACCTATGTGCTGGATGCTAGTGTCCTACTTCACAGATTATCCAGGCAGGGAAAGATTAAGTCATTAGGGTCACAGCAGGGGCTGAGCTGGACTTGCACCCAAATCTGTGATTCTCTGCATCCTAAGTTCTTCCTGGACTGTCCTAGGTGCTACCCTGGTACCCTTCCAAGCCTGTGCAGGAGAATGTCTGCCTGACCTTCTCTTCTCCTGGTGTCATTCCTTTCTAGATTTGGTGCTTCTATGCTCTTCACAACTCAGAGATACTTGAGTATCTTAGCCTTCTCCCTCACCTCACCATGGTAGGAGCTGTCTGGAAAGCATCCTCTTTTTGGCTCTTTCTTTATGACTCTCACAATGGTGTCTAGGTCATCTGGTACCTGCCTGTCTCTCCTAATGGACCATAAACTCCCTAAAGGCAGAGAATGGGGTCTATTAGCTCTCTGCCTCAACCTCAGCTCTTGGTATATACAGCCTATGGCACCCAGGAGCCTTCAGTGGTATTCACTGAATGAGCACAGGGAACAGTAGTCATGAGGAGACTGTGTGCCTTTCTTGAGAAACTAAAGTGTGGATCTAGGTGTCAGAGCTGGTACATCCCAGTAGTCATTGGCCTTTTGGCAGAGCAGGTGGTGTCAGCTTGAGACTCCCATGTGACAGGAGTCACGCTGGCTGTCCCCTTCTCTTGTAGTGCTTTTGTATGTGCGGAAGGAGAGTGATGACGTGTTCGACGCCCTGATGCTGAGATCGCCCACAGTGAAGGGCCTGATGGAAGCGGTAAGCCACAGCCCCCTCAGCCTCCAGAGTCCCTGCCCTGCCACCTGGGCAGAACTTAGGTGGCTCCAGAATCAGAAAGAAAGTGAAGAGTCGAGTTCTTTGTAAATATCCATGTCTGTGTCAGCCTATCAGCGTGTTAAGACAGACTTTTGGAATAACAGCCAAATTCCTATTGGTTCCAGACTAATCATCCCAGTCAGATGCTTTGGAGGAAGGATAACATGGGGCTTTTGTTTATCTGTTTTAATAAAACCAAATTAGGTGCATATAGTGTACAAATAAACACAAACCAAAAAATGTATGGTGCCTTGCTGGCTTGGGTAGCGTATTCCAAAGTGGAGAGAGGACATGTTGGTTATGGGGAAAGATCTGCTGCAGAACTGCAGTGGTTTGAGATGATTCTCCCCTTCTCTCCGCTGCCCTAGGCCAGGGTTAGCAGCACGACCTAGGGAAAGCTGTGTTTTATTCACACGCTGTTCACCTAGCTTTGACTGTGCCTCAGTATGAGCAGTTTCAGAGACAGCTGTGCAGTAGGGGATAGGCTGTGGCAGTGATGGGGACCAGCGCTGCCTCTCACCTCTCCTGGGGGCTGCTGGTCTGAGAAATGCATCGGATGGGATATTTGGGCTTATGGCTGAACACTGCAGTACGTGAGGAAGTTCCTATGTGTAGACCACATAACACAGTGGCCTGAGATCACTTTCATTTGTACTTTTCCCTGGTGTGTGTCCATGCTAGAACATGCTACAAACCAGCGCTTCCTTCTCTTTACTGGCAGAGTAATCATTCACTGTATGAACACAACATACTTCATTTTTTTTCATTCATTCAGCTGACAGGTCCATGTGCTTTTCCTTCTTGGGGTGCTCCTGAGAATGCCCTGCTGTGAATGCTCATGGGCTACTTTCTGTTTGGACATCTGTTTCCAATTCTTTAGGAGTATATACAGAGTAAAACTGGCAGGAAGACACAAAATGCCCTCTATTACACGATTCAATTTATCAGTAATGTCCAGAATCAATGACTTCTGGGAGAGAGAAAGCAGGCAAGTTTGCCATGGGTTGGGGAGCAGAAGGAAGATCTACACTAGTGCATTTCCTGTGGAAGTGATGAGAATGTTTTGGAACTTGAGAGAACAGCTGTGTGATGTTGTGAATGTATTGTGAGTGTCTATCTACAGTTCTGAGTAGTAATCAGAAAAAAATTAGAAGAATGTGGCCACGGTGGGTTTCATACTGCTCCCACCCTGGCATTTCATGACCCTGGTCATTCTGAGCAGAGCAACACTGTCACTCTCCAGAAAGCGCAGGAGGAGGCTTGGCAGCTTTTTATTTGTCGTGACTTGTGGGGACTATTGATTTCTATTCTACTCAGAGCAGAAACAAATCCAGAAGCAAATGCAAGAAAGACTATGGAACTTCTAATGAACTATGATTTTTGTTGTTTGTTTTGTTTTGAGACAGGGTCTTACTGTGTAGCCCCAGCTGACCTGCAATTCACTGACTGTATAAGCAAGGCTGGCCTATATAATTCAGAGATCCACCTGCTTCTGCCCCGGTAGTGCCAGGACTAAAGGCTGTGTCACCACCATCATGGGCTCTGAATTTTAAACTGATTAGAAAGAACAGATACTACAAAAGCCCTAGAAGGGATGGACCAGGATTTTTTTTAATGACCTTGAAATTGCTGAAGGATGGATAAATGGTCTACAAAATAATGTAAAATAGTCAGATTTCTCTGAACATCATTGTCCACTTCCATACCTTAGTCTGGTTTTTAAGAGCAGATAAAATAATTGTTTATAGGAGTATCTAGAGGTTATTTCAATGCACATTCTTAGTCCTTCCTGCTGAAGAGGCAATGTTGCTGAAGATTCAGGCTGACCTGGATTCTTGCCTCACCTTTCTGAGCACAGGGATTATGGGACTGTAAGCATATACCACGAGGCCTTGTAGGAATCCATATTTAACCAACTCCTAGAACAGCCTGAGGGATGGATACCACAGATCTAGAACAGGTTTGAACTGCTGTGCTATGCTGGGATCCTGCTTTGGTCCTTGGTGTTTTTTTTTTCCTTCTGTAACCTCTGTCTACTTTCATAAGTACCCTGAAGATGTGTTCACACTGGACCACTGTGGAACAAAAGGTCACTTCACCTACTCAACAGCAACTTTTCTAACTTTTCAGCCTCCCTTCAACTCCTGTGTTGTTTTGGTAGATGGTAAATGGGGGTGAGGCAGGGGAATGGGTAGAGAGATCTGCAAGCCTTGGAAACTTCAGGTTCCCTCCATGGCTTTAGTCATAGTCTTCAGGCAATTCTGGCTTCATCTTCCTTTCAACTTGGAACAAAAAAGTTTCCTTAACGTTTAACACAAACTACCTGCTTGCTTCTGGAGTGTTACAAGTGGGAAAGGTGGTCAAGAAGAGCCTTTTCAGGGTCCACAAGTGGGCTGGTAGTGATCTACAAACCAAGTTCATCGACCTTAGGGGTGTCAAGACCACAGGCTCTGTCGAAGGGGACCATCAGCGTGTGATGGAGATGGTGTCTTTTGAAGAACACTAGAGCTTACTAATGTAGTTCTCTTTTTAAAAATGATTTATTTGTTTTATGTGCATTGGTGTTTTGCCTGTATATATGTCTGTGTAAGTGTGTCAAGTCACTTGGAGCTGGATTACAGTCAGTTGTAAACTGCCATGTGGGTGTTGGGAATTGAACTCAGGTCCTCTGGAAGAACAGGCAGTGCTCTTAACCACTGAGCCATTTCTCCAGCTAATGTAATTCTATCCTGAGTTGATTTGTGTCTCTGTGTGAGGTAGGAAAACTGACTGGAATGTGGATCCGCCGAGAACCAGGATATTTTATTATACTCACATTTACCAGTACATGTTTGTATGTTATAATAAATATGTACATGGGTATATAATATGCATGTGTAATGTATGTGTATTCCTATATATTGTAATATGTATGCATAAAATGAATACATAAATTTATACATCATCTCTCCATATCTAGAATTTGTTTCACAACTTTCCATAATACTAAACTTCATGAGTACTCAAGTCCATGTATTTTATATAAAATAGCATATTCCTACGCAACTTCGGCAATCCTCCATCTGCTTTAAACCATCCCTAGTTACACTACCTGATGAATGTAAAAGCTATGTAGATAGCATTGTTTAAGAAGTAATGGCAAAAAATGTCTATACATATTCAGCACAAGCACAACTTTTATAAAATACTTTTGATCTTTAGTCACTTAACCCTGTGGGTGCTGCCTGCAGTTATCGAGGGCAGACTGTATAGATGTCCGTATTGTTAGTGGCATAAATATGGGTGATATGTGCTTGTGTGAAATGAATCCACATATGTAAACGTGTCAAGAGTACAGTAGAGTGGTCAGTATTCCCTGTCTTCAGCCATGACTCTGTTACTTGGATATATGCTCCCTTTTACTTATTTTATTGCAGTTTTGTCATTAGCATACAAGACATTAGATTAAAACATTTTTGAATGAAGTGAGTTTTAGTACACTCTCCTCCCTCAGTCTTCCCACCTCTTGTCCCCAACCTCTGGCAACCTCCTTCAGTCTCTTTTCTTCTTTCATGTCATACGTTTTTTTCTGGTTTTGTTTTTAAAGTAGTCTTTTACTTTTTAAAAAAAGAAAATAATTATTGACAGTGATGAAATGTGACTCTGTCACCTAAAAAAAATACAACTGTGTTTCCACCCTTCCTTCAGGTGTGAACTGGTATTTGAATCAGAAGGTACCATATCAGACAGATTCATGAACAGTTCCGAGGTGGTGACTTTCTGTAGCCCACATGGATGTCCTACAGCCTGTGAGCCAGGCCACATGATGGGTGCAGTAGCTCGGTTAGCTAGAAGGTGGTATGCTCACTTTAAAAAAACTGGTGTTTGTGTGTATGTGTGTGCACATGTGTTTTCATCAGTGAGCATGGGCTGTGTCATGTGTGGAGGTCAGAGGACAACACTGAGGTCACTTCAGCTTCCCCCTGATTGAGACAGGCTCAGTCTCTGCTGTAGCACCTGCTGCAAGTCCATGGGAGCTCGGCCATTGCAGGTGTGCACTGCAGCATCTGGCTAAACGTGCAGTTTGGACATCCAGACTCAGGTCCCCATGCTGTGTGGCAGGCACTTTAACCACTTAACCACTGAGGTGTGTGGGCTTGCTGTTTCTTGAGACTGTTTCAGAGCTTGCCTGGCTCTTACCACAAGCATACACAGCAGCAAGCAAAAGATCATACCTCCTAACTGTGCTACTTCCTGTGGGCCAAGCATTCATACACACTAGTCTAGGGGGGCCATTCCTGAAACCACCACATAGTAACCTTATGAAGAGTGAACTTTGACCACAGAACCTCGGAGCTTGTTCTGGAGGTCAGTGAAGCCACTCAGACCTCAGGGCTCTTGCACATGCTGTCCCCTCTGCCAGGATGCTCTTCTTTCATATCACGATGTTGGGGCTGCTCACCCCCAGCTCGTGGGGCCTGTCAGACCACTCACATAAATAACACCTCTTCTCTGTGTGCCTCCACCTGCTTTATTTTATTTCAACCTGGTGTCTTGATCAGTTTTTATTGTCAACTTGACATGACCTAGAGTCACCTAGGACAAGGGACCCTCAGTTGAAGAATTGCCTGAGACAGACTGGCTTTCGGCCATTTCTGTGAAAAATTGTCTTGACTGATGAATGATATGGGAAGACCCAGCCTGCTGAGTCAGCACTGTCTCTAGACGGCTGAGCAAGAGCCAGTCAGAAAACCAGTAAGCAGCTTTCCTTTCTGCCTTTCTGCTTTACTTCCTGCTTGAGTTTTTTAGCTTCTCAGTAACAGACTGGTATTTGAGGTATAAGAGGAAATAAACTTTGTCCTCAAGTTGCTGATGGTCAGAATGTTTTGCTACTGCAAGAGGAAAGAAGCCAGACCACCTGGCATACCTAATATTGGTTGGGTGTTCCTTCCTTCTTTTCTCCAGTAGAATATACAGTCCCGAGGGGTTTGTTTCTTGCTTTCAGTTGCATATCCTCAGGCCTTGGGCACAATGTTTGTTGCAAATGTTTGCTATTCGCAGAGTATGTCCCACCATGCTGAGTGCTACAGGCTCCTTTTAATTATTGTCATACTCCTATGAACATGGCATGGAAATAGCATCATCACCATTTTACAGATAGGGAAAATGAGGCTGGAAGACATAGGTGCCTCTTTTACCAAGCTCTACCCCAAATGGTGGCACCACCCTAAGCTCTCTATCAACTCAAGTCTAGGTAGGCAGATGTCCATATGTTTACATAAAAGAAGAATAAACAATGCCAGTCACACAAAGAGTAAAGGGAAAGCAAGAATCGATAATAAGCATCTGGGAAAGAGGCGGGATAGACAGTTGATTGATCAGCCCTTTGCCAAGTACATGCTTTGGAGAGTGGAGAGCCTAATTACTGAAAAGAGGAGCCAGGAATCGATTCCTTTTTCTTTTAGAAAAAAGGGCGACTGAACAGACATGAGACTACTGCTGTTGAGTAAGCAAACTTTTTCACTTGAAAATTAAAAAGAAATTGCAAGTGACACTAACCAAAGCCAAATCTTAGAAGGCAACTGAGTGAGAATAATTAGGTGAAAATACTGGGGACTCCATCCTCCCCCTCCCCCTTCCCCCCAGCACACGTACACATGCAGCAAGCACTATGCACAGAAAGGAATGCTATCCAGGGCTTCCTACTTTTTTGTGCCATGGGTGCCTTTTGCAATTTCAAATCCATTGACTCTTTGAGAGTGCTTTTAAGTATCTAAACTAAAACAGAATTACAAAGAAAAGCAATGGCATTATGAAAGGCAGTCACCAAGATGGTAGAAAGTGTCTGTGATGTAGGATAGTGCATCAGATATGATGTAGGGATAAGATGAGTAGCACCCAGTGTGGTGGGTGAGTGCAGCCCATACTGTGAAATGCATACAGAAAATTTTAAAGATTCATTATTTTGTGTGTATGTCTGTGCACATCTGTCCCTACTGATGAGGAAGTAGTGAACATCCTTGTGGAAATAGAACCCGAGTCCTTTGCAAGAAGAACAAGTGCTCTTGGCCTCTGAGCCAGCTTTCCACCCTGCAGGCCGAATGCTAATGCACCACAAAATATCCGTGATCCACACCACCAAAAAACAAGCTAGTTGCTGTGTGGGAAAGGCATAGAAAGGTTCTGGTTTGAGGCTAATTTAAGTATGGGTGTATGTATGTTGTCCTATCCGAGTTCTGTGCATCGTCTTGCTGTGGCTCTGGCCAGCTATGCTGAGGAAGTAATCAGGAAATAATGTGGAAGCAGGCTGCTCTCAAGGAGTTTCTGAGAACTAGTTCTGTTCACTGAGTGGTTCTAGATCCCCAGGGAATGAGTAAGGAAGTGAGGTCACTCTTGAGAGCCTTGCCATTTCAGCAAGAACTGAATTCAGTTCAGAGCTCAAAAGACAGAGCTAGCTCACCATACCGGGTTCCTCTCTCTCTCCCTCCTCCCTCTCCCTTCTTCCATCTCTTTCTGGGTCTCATGTGTCCCAGGCTGCCTTCAAAACTTGCTATGCAGGGGAGGTTGACCTTGAACATATGCTCCACCTGCAGTGCTGAGATTGTACAGATACCCTTCACACCCAGTTTATGTGGTCTTGGGGCTCAAACCTAGCCTTGTGTATACTAGGAAAGCACTCTTATCAACCTGTCTAAAATGGAAGTGGCTCCCTTTTATTGCATATGCAAATAGGACACCAAGGGGCTTGCTAAATAGTGTAGGGGCCTCAATGGAAGGAAGAGAGAAGAGAGTAGAGGCAATGTAAAGTATTCCTGAGAGGCTTAACATTTTTTATTAACTTCTCAACTTTTTATTTCTCATTTTATTGAATTATGGTTCAATTGTCTTTATTACACATTATATGACAGAGTATCTTTGGGAAATTCAGTATGTATGTGTATATGCATTTACTATTATATAAACTAGACCAACTGTGTCATTGTAATTTATCTGCTAAATTTCTCCAATTCTGAATTAAGTCTTCCACCATGCGTGTGTGTTTGTGAGACTTCCTGTGTCCATTCATTTCCCTTAGCTTTTGCCTCTCCAGCTGCTACTCATCTGCTTCTCATTTTATCTGCCTATTTGTTTGTTTACATTTTCTGCAAACAGGCCCTTCTAACACAAGGCCTGTTTTCTTTGCTGCCTCCAGGCTCTTGTGAGAAATGTTGCCTTTTCTATTTATTTGCACGTTCATGTGGAAGTCAGTAAACAACTTGCAAGAGTCAAGGTTCTTGCCTTCCACCTTGTGTTTCTGGAGTTGAGCTCACCTGGCCAGCTTTGGTGGTGAGGGCCTTTACCCACTGAGCCATCCCACTGGCCAACAAGTGTGTTGTTTTGTTTTGTTAACTTTTGTTCATTGGGCCTTATTGTGGCTGTGGGGAAACCTCATCAGGACCACCAGTGATGTGCCCCACGCAGGCAAGAGGATACTTGTCTAGTCTGTCTTTATCACCCTGCCTCTCTGTCTTGCTTCTGAGTGTACATATGGTGAAGAGGTCTTTCTGCCCTGTGGTAGGGATGGAAAGGCAGGAACCTAGGGTTCTCTGGAACAAACTTTTCTCAGGATCTCAGCTCATTTGCATTTTTGATAGTTAAATTAAAAGTACTATCCTATCATTATTTTCATTTGAAATTTTTAAGTAAAAGTTCAGTGCAGTTTTCATATGCTTATTGCCTGATTATATTCTTCTTGTATATAATTTTTCTGTTTTTTTTTCTTTCTTCTCTGCCCTGTTCCCCATCGAGTTCTTTTTAACGAAGCAGTTTGCTCTGTATATATTGTTTGTATTTTAAAATGCTTCCGAGCATATTATTTTTCTTTGTGGTATGTTTGAGCTACTGATATTTCAGAATTCCACAGTTATTACTATTCAGGCTTGTTTTGCAGGTGTCATGTCTCCTGGAAAAACTGTACTTAGGATGATGGCTATCTGAAGAATGAACTCATGTTTATCTTTTCCTGTGCTTTCATGGTCTCAGTGGTCTCATCTTTCATATATAAATCTTTTATCCACCTGAACTTTTTCTCTCACTACCTCTTGAGGTTGGTCTGGAGAGCACTCCATCGCTCATGCTGACCTCAGGGCTGGGCTCACAGGGGTGAACCACTGCAAGTGGCTCAGTTGAAATGTGTTTTGATGCATGGCTACCTATTTAATCCAACATTGTGAGTAGATGTTTTTTTTTCCAAGGGATTGGAAATGCCACTTTTATCAAGATTGTTTTGCTGAGTGATTTAAGATCTATCCAAAGGGAGAATCAAAATTGGGATGGCACTAGACATGGGCTCTGACACACTGCGAAGCATGAGCTGCATTTCTCTTCCTTCTAAGGGCAGAGGAAATAATGACTTGGTGAAACTAGTCAGGGCCATAGTTAGTGAGCTGTGACCCTGTGGCTGCTAACGTGGATTGGGGCTCCATTCACTTCTCTACGCCTTATTTTGTTAATCTATAAAGCCAGTGGCTTGGGCTGAATGGTCTCAGCAGTTAGTGCAGGGAAAGTGTTCATCATGAGGTTTCCTGACGTGTCTCATTAGGGGATTGTGCTGTGCTCAGATGTGAGGTCTGAGCTGGAATGCTGTGCTTCCCAGTGTGTCCCTGCTCTCTGCTGACCACTTTCCTGTTATTCATGTTTCAGCTGTCTGAGAAGTATGGGCTGCCAGTGGAGAAAATCACAAAGCTTTATCAGAAGAGCAAAAATGGGTAAGAAAAAAGCTAACTCAGCTAGCTGCCCTGTCTGCAAGGTACATTTTTAATATAGCTTTACCTGTTGTCACATCCGTGGCCCACGATGCTAGCAGTTCAGGCAGGGAGACCCACAATGCATTTCTAACATGTCACCCGAGGTGCTTTCATCTACTGACAGCCTCCCATGGGCGGGAGTAGTCTAGAGGTGGTGGGACATCGGGGAAAATGACGTTGCAGAACTACATGTAGCTCTTCACATTGGCTTCTGAGTGACACAGTACGGACAAAAATTAGCTGAGGCTAAAGGAAATTATTTCAAGGTAATCATTAATGAAATCTCAAATGGGCGTCAGGCTGCTCGCCCACATGGTAAGGAACAGTGAACAGTTAGTCCTTCCTGGTTGGGTGGTGAGGAGCCTCTGGGTTCCCTGCTCCATTTCCTCCTCACAGGCTCACTGAGGAGGAATGAAGCCCAGGGCCTGCTTAAGTATTTGCCCCAGGTCTCACTTTCAGTAAACAGAAAGCATATTCAATGCCTGCAGGGAGGTGGGCCGCTTCAATGGCCTCAAGGAGCAAGTGCTTCCCTCTCCTCTGCCCCTCTTAAGACCTTTCTAAGGCTTCCTCTTTGGGAGTAGGTACCATAAAACTCTTCTGGACCCTTTTCATAAAGAAAATGTGACCTGGGTTCTCGGGCTTTCTGATTTTGCAGTCTTTGGCTGACGGAGCATCAAACTTGAACTCCTGTTAGACACTCGGTGAATGTGTGCTGCAGTTCTTTCCAAGATCAGTGCAGTAGGCTGGGGATACCACTTTGAGTGAAGCCTCAAGTCTTGCTGGCTAGAGAGCTTCAGTGTGGACAAACACACTGCTGATGGCACTGCCTTTCAGCACTGGGCCTGTGAAGGCCTATGCATAAGGCTTTTATCCCAACATCAGCCCACTAAGCGTGGGTGCCTTTTAATTCCGTAAAAGAACAAACTGAAGGTATGGCAGCATCCCTGATGACACCACTATAAAGTGATTCAGGGAGTCATTCTTTCTCAAATGGAAATCTCTTTGGCTAACAAGAGTGAGACAGGCTCAGGCACTTCTCAGTCACAGATAGAGGTGCTGGAGGGACACTTTACTGGTTAGGAGCGTGTGTGGCTCTTCCACAGGACCCTGGTTTCATTCTCAGCACCTACATGGCATCTCACAACTACCTGCAATTCTAGTCCAGGGGATTAAATTGGTCTTCAGAACTCTGAGGGTACCATGCACAATGCACACATACCGTACACAGAGATGCATTCAGGCAAAACACTCAAATATAAGACAAAAGCAAAATTTATATAAAAAAAAATCACAGATAGACTCTGGAAGTTGGTTTTCTTGAAACCAAACCACCATGGAGTAGGCAGCCAGGAAGAGGTGAAGTAGCTTGGGGTGAGGCAAAGCCAGCTTTAGACCCAGCTCAGGCGTTCATTGGCTGGGTGAAGTTGGAGAGCCATTGACCTTACTGAGTTGTTTCTTACTTGCAAAGCGCTGCTGATAAAACTTGCCTTTATAGTTGCTGTAGAGTCATATGTAACTTTTACTGTACATGTGTGTTCAGCCAAGGGCAGTTGAGGTTTGTAATGAAAATACAGAGGGGCCTAAGAATGTGATTAGTCAGTAGCTTGAAGGCTGCTCTTGCATAAAGCCCTCTGTTCACTGGCTTTGTTTCTTACCCCACCCCATCTCACCCAATTTCGGCAGCATCCTGGTGAACATGGATGACAACATCATTGAACACTATTCAAATGAGGACACCTTCATCCTCAACATGGAGAGCATGGTGGAAGGCTTCAAGATCACGCTTATGGAGATCTGAGCACTGGGCCCAAGTCCCCTTGACAGGAGCTTCCGGTGCACTCCTTCCTGGGAGAGGTGGGCTCGCTGCCCTACAACCTGGAGACCCATCTCACCCATCCCAAGTGACTGTTAAAAGACTGCTTGGAAGGGGGCAGGGCCCAAGGCCCACCAACAGACCAACAGTCAACTCTTCTACTTGCTTGGAGCTGAAGCCTGTATCCCTCGGCTAAGTTCTTTAAGCCTGTCAGGCCCTTATTTATTGTCCATTTTTTCCCCAAGAGCCTGGAGTCCAGGCCCTCCAGGACTCTACAAGTTACTGATAGCTCCACCTGAGACCTCCAGAGTTCCCCCTTCAAGGGAAACACAGCTAGTCCATTCATCTCGAAGAGCCTGGGGAACTGCGATGCCTTTTTTCTTACCTCTCCACATTTCTTGAGTGGATGGACAAGATGAGCTGCTTCTTGGCACAGTCGTCATGGGTGGGGTAAAGAGGACACCCATTTTCTGGCCTGGAACCTTCAGGTTGCTCTGAGGAAGGTCATTTTGCTTAAATACCTCCAGGGGATCTCAGCAAATAGCCACTGGGCCTTGTTCAGGAAGACATTCCGCTACCATGTCAGTAATAAGGAGCACAAAGTATGATTGACAGCCATGTACATAATTTGTACCTAATATTGCAATAATATATTTTACCTGTGGTGTGTGGGCATGTTTACTGCCATTGCCCTGGAGGGGACATACCTGGAGACTCAGAGCATTCTGCTCTATCTGAGAGGAGGCTAGGAAAGAGGCCTTTAAGGTATCATGTGACTGGTGAATGCCAAGATGGACTCTCCACTGAGCCATGCTGAGGACTTGTTTCCCCAAATGGAGCCCTCTCCCCTCAGACATGACTCTCCCTTGAGGCCATCACATTTTGTCTCATGGTGATCTGTTGTCTAAGAGTGTCCTTTGAGCTGTTCAGGAAAGATCATGCTGTCAGCACCTTCTTTAGCACTGGAGTGAGACACCTTGAAGCTTATGCAAAGTTTCCGCAAGGGTTTGCACTGGGGTCCTATCCCTGGGGCCTGCTGCAGAACTGCTTGGCTTACAAGGGATGGACACAGTAGTGGCTCATAGTTTACAAGCATGTCCTTCATCTCAAGTGGCCCCTTTGCAAAGCGAGCCAGCAGCTCAGCTGGGCTGTGACAAGCAGACATTGCTTCCTCTGGCTTCTGAAGATGGGAAGAGGTGAGGCTGTCCACCCTGGCTGTGGAAAGCGTGGGATTTCTGGAACTTCTGAGACTGGCTTTGAGAGGCACACTGGAGAGCTAAGGCTGTTTCCTCCTCTCCTGGCCCTTGGGAGGGCAAGAGAAAAAGGCTTTCCTGAACAGCATGCCCCATGGTGGGCCTCAGTTCTCTTTGAGAGGACAGGTTGGTAGTTTGGGGATTTTTTTTGTTACACTGTGGGCTGAGCACTAGTTCAGATAGTCAGGCACATCCCACCCCAAAGCCTGGAAAATGGGGCAGCTTCCATGGAAAGGTCCAAATTTGTCTATGAAGCACTTTGATGTCTTACCTGGAGGCTCTGTTCTCCAGCTCCTGCCTTCTTGCCCCACCTTCCCCTGAGAGCCCGAGCAGCCGAGGCTGACTCTAGCCTAGCTACCCAAAGCTGCAGAGGAATGGGCTGGAGAGTAGGTGCTATGACCAAGAGGATCCAAAGAATAGCAGGGGCACCTTTCTGAGAGCCCACTGGGCTCCGAATCCCTCTGTGTTGCCAAAGGTTTGTATCCTGGGCTCAGCTCTGCTTAGTCCTCTGCTCCACCCCACATCACTTGCTGAACCAGCAGCTTGGGGACCCTCTAGGGCACTAGCAGGGCTCTGATCTAAGGCAGACAAACTCAGTGTTGGAAATATATGCTCTATGCGCTTCCCATGCTACAGCACTTGGGGTTAGCTCCAAACATGAATGGCAGACCTTAGGGTGGCTCAGGATTCCAGGGAGACAGATCTGTAGTGATCTGACAGGCTCCCAGCTCTTCTCTCCAGTTTCTGGAAAACTGCCCATCTCCCCCGAGGCAGAGGACCAGCTGGAGATGGCTTTGCCTTTGTCCTGAGTCACTACAGTCCTTGTGGTAGCCAGAACAAGGGACATGAAGCCAGGACCACAAATAGGGGTACAGAGGCAGGTCCAGGAGTGTCTGTTGGTGGACTTCTCTGCATCCATCCCTCGCTGCATTAGCAGAGCTTTGCTGAGCATCATTTCCTGAACAAAAATAACAAGATAGAAAAGCTTGTCTTTCCTTTGTCCCCGAATTGACCGCACCCAAACTTTTTTTTTTTGTAATCCATAAAAGGTTGGGGAACACATGAAGCAGGTGTTTTCATTCTATGTCCCCACTGAAACTTCCTCAGTGTTTAGAAATTGGAACCAACAACAACAAAAATATACAATGGGCTGCCATCTTGAAATCAGTTCCTAAAAGACTAAGGCATGTCCCAAAGCAGAATCCTGGGAAGCATGAAATGAGTTAAAACATTTATTTTTCATGCAACAGGAAAAGAAGGTTTGTGCCAAATTCTAAGAATGGCCCTTTCTGAAAGACAAACAAGGGGAGACTGATTTGTATACAATCTACTCCCACATAGAAAAAGAGTAAATGTAACTTAATAGTTTTGTAAATGGGAGAGGGGAATCTATAAACTATAAATATGTTATTTTATTTTTTGTACATTTTTAAGAAGAAAAAAAATAAATATTCACAATATGAGTCAAACAGCTATGTCTGCTGCTTTCTGGGCAGTGGCTGCTGGTGTGGGGAAGAGTCACCAGCCTGGGGTCTTGGCTGTCCCTGCCCCTTCAGTCCTTCATACAGTGGAGACTTGCCTACCAGTGCTCTCCCTCCTCCTTACACCAGGCTTGCAAAAGAAGAGGGCCAAAGGGCAACAAGAGGCCTCCAGGGTGGCTGCCAGCACAGCTGCCCTTGACTGGCCTCTCAGGTGGGTTCTTTCCACTCCCTTCTCTCTGGCACTTTGTGGTTATTTCTGCTTCATTAGATCTGTGCCAACCGCTACGGAGAGGCTGAAACTGCACGGCTCCTACTTCAGTTCTGTCTCCACACTCTCTGACCCTTGAAAACCCATACTGGGGCTCCTGTGCTAGCCACCTCATTATGCAGCATTCACACTGCTCCAGCTGGTATCGTCAATGATCTCCAGGAGCAGCCATTCCAAGAGGCAGAATGCTAGCATTTTCTACAGCACCCTTCTCTAAGGCACAGTACTAAAATCTTGCCTCAAAAAAGCCTTCCCTGGCCTCACCCCCAATGGGATCCCTGCCCTTTGTGCTCAGATCAGTGCTAGGGAAAAACAGGCCTGGGGTGGATGGAGAGTGTTTATTATGGAAAGTTCTGGAAAGATCATGTAATTAGAAATGGGCCATGGTCTTTTTTTATTGCTACCCATGTCCTTCCTCATCTTTGGGTCTGATTGTTCTTCATACCTGCCTGAATGGGTCGTTTGGGGGGATGTGAGTGTTATCACATCTTCCTTTCCCTGTGGACATCAGTGAACTGTGCTTATCCCCTCCTCCCCCCTCCCCAGGCTCCCCAAACTGGGGGAGATTTTTGGTGACATATTCCATCTATTCCAAAGGGTTCTTCAGCTCTGTACTCCTAAGCAACCCTAAATGGGTCCATGGTTAATACTGGGAAGTCAAGAATTTGAGGAAAGACGGTGGGGGCCTCTGATGAGCCAGAGGCAGAGAAGAGAAATGTGAAAAGACACCAAGGGTGAGCACCACCCATGTTCATTGGGCATCAGTATCCATCACGTGGTACTTGGGAAAGAACATTTCCCATTCGCCATGAAGTGTTTATAGTGGTATTTGATCCTGAGTTAGGTATTCCCCTCCAGCCATCTCCTTTGCTAACAAGGCCTCTCTAGCTCACACATACACTTCCAAGCCTGCCACACTTATGCTGACTGGCGGCCCCATCAAACACTCAGTATGAATCCAGCCAAATGATGAGATGTTGCTATTGAGGTTCAGCGAGAGGTCTGACTGGCCATTTGCCTGTCTTCCTGGAGGTGGTGTGTACTGGTGAGAATTTTTATTAGCATATACTAATTTAGATATTTACACACATGTATGATTTGGTCATTTTCATACCTCATTACTCTGGTTTGTTCCCCTTCCACTCTTGCTGATCCCTTCATTTTTCCTAACCAGGCTCCTTTCACATGTCTCCCACATTTCCATGTGCACCGTGTGTGTGTGTGTGTGTGTGTGTGTGTGTAGACTCAATGAGTTTAGAGTTGCTTATGTGAGCATGGGGAGAAAGTTATTTAGAGCATGGGCATGGGCAACTTAGTATCACTGTTACACCAAGTTACACCCCTAAGGAAAATGTCTCCCCTTCCTCCTCAGGGAGGGGTGGAGTCTCTTCCCTGTCCCTATCCCCTACACCAAACCCCACCCGTGTTAAAATGTCCATGGGCCCAATCTTGGGCATAGGAGGGAATATTTAACTAAGTGGGGTTGGCAAGTCCAGCTGCATTGTACCTTAGAGTGCTTTTACTGTTTGTCACAGAGAAATACTAAAATATCAAATATTCCCTGGAAATTCATAGAGCTAAGCCTTCCCATGGCCTGGGTGCTCCAAGCTGCCCCCTAGTTAGCTCCTGATGGTCACTATCTCTGCACCCGAGGAAGGTCTGGAACTATGCACCACACATTAACACTCAGTACAGAAAGTCCTAGGCAACAGGCATATTGATGCTACAAAAGTGGGGAAATGGTTGAGTTGTAGGTATACAGGCTCCTCAGGGCTCTGGCCACATTCCCATCATCACCTCATCATCACGTGTTGTGTTTCAGATATTGCTTACACACAGAGACTAACTGTGGAGGAGGAAAAGAGTCTCCTCCACATCTGTACCCCAAAGGTCTAGCTGGCTTGTGAGGAGCCTATTGTACCTCCTAATCTAGGGAGCAAGTTAGTAGCTCTTGTTCATATAGCATTAGCCTTTGGGGCTGTAGTCAAGGCCAGTGATAGGAACAAGACGAGAAAAGCTTGATGTGATGGCTTTGGGGGAACATTTAGTTATCTCTCCCACTAAATCTCCAACAGAGTGGGAAGGGAAAGGATTATATTGCTGTTGTATTTTTAGTTTGGTTGGTTTTTGAGACAGGATTTCTTTGTGTACCCTTGGGTGTTCTAGAACTCACTACATAGACCAGCTTGGCCTTGAACTTACAGATCTGCCTGCTTTGCTTCCTGAGTGCTTCCCTGATCCTACTGAGGAGTTTTTCTGAGTTTTGCTTTGGTGCTTCATGTTTGGAGAAGCACAAAGTGGGAGGGAGTGAAGGCCAAGCTGAGAAGGAAGTAAGGAAGCCACACATGGACCAGAACTGCTTTCAAACTCTTCCACCCTCAAACCTGAAAGACACAAGACACTGTCAGCTGAGGCAGCTTAGTAAGAAAAAAATCTCATGCTCCAGACAATGATATTAAATAATAAACATGCTTTAATGCCAGGCAAGAGCTATACAATCAACTGAGAATGGGACCACTTCACATAATATGACATATATATAATTAAATCCATTTCCAGAAAGTCCCGCTGGGGAGTACCACACCGCCCCTTCTCCATCCTGAGCGAGGTATGAACAGTCAAGCACTCTGAAACGTCCTCCAGTCCTGTGGACAGCACAGACTTCCTTTACTTGGAACAAAACAGGCTCTACCTCCACCAGAGGCCCCTGAACACAGCACAAACACTGCCTGGCCACAGGAGTGACAGATGTCTTCAGGCACTCGGCCCTCCTGATGCTGTGAAGTTCATTGGTCAAACATGCATGCATAAAATGACACCCAATGCCTTCCTGGGAGAGGTGGAGAAGAGGAGGAAACATACAGATAGGTCTGTTATGTCTGTGTGTCTAGCTGGTCTGGAGCTCTCCAGGCCTTCTGGGGACCACAGGGTTCATAACCTGTGCTCTTGAATTCTGAAGAGCTGGAGGCCACCTCTGGTTTCCATCCCAACTTGGGTTAATTTTGCTTTCCAAAAACAGACTTTATCATTTGGCTCACAGGATTTGGCAAGCCTTGCTACAAAAGGTAAGGAAATGACACTAGGAAATATTAAGATTACAAAATCTAGGTCACAAAATTTCAACCTATGGAGACACCATTAAAGTTTGAACTTCTGCCAGTTAAGAGTATCGCCATGGGGGGGGGACCTTCGGCCAGCAAAAATTGCCTGGGCATCATTTCTTATAGCTGTGTTTAACTTTTTGCGGCTTTGTTCTACAGGACGTGGCTACAGGCAGCAGAGACCTTCCTGACTCCTCTTAGGCAGGCTCTGCCACCAACATCCTTGAGTGTCTGGGCCTTGTTGATGCCACTGTGTGTGAGGCTTTGGTTGCCTGTAGCCAGAAGTTTTTGCTTCCAACCCTTATTTCAAAGTAGTGTATATGAGGTGACCAGCCCAAGCAACAACTCAGCTTTGCTAGATTCAAATAACACGGTGAAAGGGAGTGCTGTTGGGACCCACGGTGGCCTCAGACACTGCAGGCTCCCTAGCCGACACCTACAGTGGGTGGGTGAACTGCCTGGCTGGCCCACACCTCACTACATGAAAGATACCCGGGGGCAGAAAAAGAAGATTCTAGGCGTGGCTCCCCCACTGAGGATGTAGGTTACACTGTTAGGACCAATCTGCTTTTCCGAGTCTATGGAACATTCACCTGCTTAGAAAGACAGCACACCTGCACCTGCAGGTGCGCTAATGGACCATGGCCCCTTCTCAGAGCTGCTGGTGGACAAGACGCTTGGAAACTGCCTTCCTCTGGCCACCTTGACTCTGTAAAAGCATTCGAAATCAAAGCTGGGCCCTTGTCATCATTCTTTTGTAATTTTATGGAGTATATAAAATACACTTGTTGACTGGTACATTTGTGCAAAGACAGGACTTTAAAACAAGACACTGACATTCGTTGTAGTTGGCTTCACAATAAACTGCTAAAACAAGTCTTCTGTAGTAAGATTGCATTAGCGCTCACTAAACATGCATTTACAAGGCAAAACACTTAATTTGGTCTGCAATACCCAATATTTTATATACAGCAGTCTTTTTATAAATCACAAGTAGGTAGCAAGATGGGTCTGGTTTTAGAATGTTACCATCTGTGTTTGATTTTTCAAAGGGCCTCATATTAACTCACCTCTGTAAACCTGTGGGGTGGGAGAACCGCTGAGTCATCTTTCCCCATCTCTGTAATTTACCTTGTAATGTTCACAGCTTGGAAACTACAGCCTGCTGGGGTGGAGGGGAATGTCCCAGCTGGCTTTAATAGCTTTACCCCAGAGGGTAACCTGCTCTTAGAAAACCTAGCCTCAGGTGCCTGCCATAGCCCTGAGGGCATGCGTGACAACACACCCAGATTAGGAGTTTTGTCTTTCAAACAAAGCCCCTCAAAGCTTGCTGAAGGATCTCAGGGGCAGAATGGAATTCTTTTCTCTGGCCCCACCAGTCTTGGGTTTTAAGACAGACACATTAGAATCAAAGGGAAAAAAGTAATGATGATTAAAAAGTCATCCAACAGGGAACACCACGAAGTCTGTTTATGCTCTCCACAAGCGCTCTGGGCATTCACGTCCACGACGAAAGAAGCAAGGGGCAAGGGTGTCACAGCAGAGCACGTCTGACTGAAGAGGGGACAGCTTCACCATCAATATTGTTTGGCAAAAAATACAAATAAAATAAGTTCAAAAGCCAACTGGGAGAGACCCAGGCAGCTGTAGCGTCCTTAGGGTGCGGGGCTCAGAACTGGCTGGCGCTGCTGGGGTCACACTGCAGGAGACGCACTATGGATGGATCGCTTTTGGCCCCTCGGATGAATTCTTCCAGGGAGAGTTTTCCTAGAAGGCAAGAGGACCAGTGAGTGACGGCCTGTGGTTCTTTGCACTGCACACGGGGCACAGCAGAAGCCCACAGCTTCACCCACCAGAAGCCAGGAGACCATGAGGCAGGGACCCCAATTCTCTGTTTACCGTGGCATTCCCCCATTCCCCCACCTCGCTCAGTGCACAGGGCCATTTAACAAGACCTCCAGGACAGGACCCAGGGCCTGGGGAGGGTACTGGCTTACCCTGACCTGAATCTTTGCCCTAGTGCCTCACCCCACTCCTCGAGCCCCCGTGCTCATGCTCAGCTTCTGAGGACTGAGTAGCCCTAGCTCGTTTGCGTGTGCCAGGCTCAGGCCCTTCAGCCCCTGTGTACTGCTGTATTCTGGTTTACAGAAGACTCCTCCCCCCACCCCGCTCCCAGTGGGCAGAGCAGGAGTGTAGGTTCTTTTTAACAACTTTTGAGGATAGCACCACCATCATCCAAAGTCGGGAGGATAAAGGAGTGTGTTCTAGACAGAAGGTGATACACTTCTGTCAACCCAGGCGGCTTGAGAAGGAAGCCAAAAACCTGGATCTCTCACCAGACGGCTTCCTTTCTTTTTTTTTTTTTTGATATGGACTCTACTGTGTAGCCCAAGCTTCCTTTTTTTACTTCAGGCTCCTCAATTTCCTGGATCTTCAGTATCCTTCCTCCTCAACTTTCCGCCAGTAAAGGTCTCTGTCACTATCACTTTGGAGAAATGGGGGTGGGGGTGGCTTTCCTCATTCCTGGCACTTCCGTGGTGACCGTTTGATTGAAGTGACTCATTGACTGATAGTTGGAAATAGAACTGTTGGGAGCCGTTACCTAACTACCTAACTTTGCCCTCTCTCCTTCCCTGCAGACTTAGCCCCATCTGTTTTTCCAAAGACAGATACGAGGCTGCCAGGCTCCTCCAGGCCTGTGCACTCCAGTACCTCCTTAGCTGCTCTTCCGTGCTACCTGCTCAGCCCCTGCAGGATGAGAATGAGGGGCTGGGATTGGAAGCAGCATCTAAACACTTTAAAGCTGCAGGCACAAGCACAGGCATCGGGCACCACAAGCTGCAGAGCATTTGGTACCCCATATGAACTCTGCCTCTTGCACAGACTCCCAGATTGACTTGCTTGTAGGTGCAGACTTTTCATGGCAGAGGCCAGCAGTGGGATGCAAAGACCCTTATCTAAGGAGACTCTGGTGGCAGCAGGCTTCACACCACGCCGGCTCTGCTCCAAGTGAGGAAGGACAGGAGGCTCATGCCCGAAGCACTGAAGCCAAGCCCTGAGCTGAAGCAGTGTGTTTTTCGGGTGCTCAGCAGTCCCTGCCCTCCTGTCCTCACTGCCTCCATCCCCATAGCTTTCCTTGTTTAAACAAATCTTTCCTTATCAAAGCCCAGGGCAGTAGTAGTCGGCTGTGCATTGGGCAAGGGCCCAAGCAGAGCTCTTTGATCCCATAGAAACAGTCCCAGTGGAGAGGCTCTGCCATTGCCTTGAGCCAGATATCCAGAAGTGTCTTTCCCCCCATCATTTAGTCCTCCTCTAAGGAAGAGGCTGGGTCTTAAAGCCATCATGTTCCCCAGATGACCAAAACCTGTGGTTCAATATCATAAAAACAATCCCATGTTTGTTTAAACTTGTGAAACAAACTATGTGCTGTGAATCAGGGCACATGAGGAAAAACAGCTCTCAGAGGATGTCAGGCAGCTTCATGGAGGCAACTTCTAGCAGTGAACAAGCTGGCTGTGCCACCAAACCAAGATTCTCAGGGAGCTGGCGCCCCACGTATGGGGGGAAAAGGAGGCTTATTCTATGCAGAACATGCTATCATACACACCATGAAGGACCTGGTCTATTTGTACACAGCTCACTAGAATTATTAAACATCAGGTGTGAGGGTCTGGAGCCAGTGAGCTGTCTCAGTGAATAGAAGTATGTGATGCGTAAACCTGATGACCTGAATTTGATTCCTGGAAACTATGTAAAGGAAAGTGGGGGGAAACGAACTTCATAAACATGTCTTCTGCATGTGTGCACCATGGCACACTCATACATGTCATGTAATAATACTTGCAAAATTCTACACTGTAATATTAAAATGAGTTTTATGTTTTAAAGATGAGTTGGCTGGAGAGATGGCTCTGCAGTCAAGAGCAGAGGACCAGTTTGATTTCCAGCATTCATGTTGAGTAGATCACAACCACCTGCAGCTCGAGTTCCAGGGAACTGTATATCCTCTTATGATCTCTGCAGATTTCTGCATGCGTGTGATGCATATAAACTCACACATGTGTGCAGGTACAAACATACATGCATGTAAATAATAAAGAAATACATGTTTGTTTAAAGAGCTGTGAAGCTTTTGGCAGCATTGGGTCATCAATGGTAGGCCTTGACTTAGCACTGTAAACTCAGGAACTATTTCTGAATAGCATTTCAAGATTTGGCAATAAAAATAATGATTGTAAAATAACTTTAAATTTCAGTTGAATAACGATCAATTACTTAGCATACGTATGTCCCAAATATTGCACAGAGAGAGATGCTATAAAGAAGTCATTATTTCTCAATTGCCTGGGGATCCTGTATCTTACTTGGTAGCCCAACATGCAGAAACCATATCTATTTATTTGATTTTGCAGATAGCTTCAGACTTGTGGTCCTCCTGTGTCACCAAGCGCTCTTTGGTTTGTGCACCTGCTGGCTGCATCCAGGCAGCACCCTCACCCAGTGGAACCAGCAGACCACTCCAACCTGCTTCCCACTACCTGAGCTTTCACTTGGACGCAGCATGGTAGAGTCTGCTCATAAGATCACTCAGGCAGGCTGGGATAAAAGCTGTTGGGGTCTTTAAGAAACAGCAGGCACATCCCCATACTCTGGCCTATTGGCCACAAGGATCCAGACTTCTAGAAAAGGCCCATCCTACCTCAGTGGCTGCTTGGGTCCTTTTATTTCTGCTCCACAGGACCCATTCCATTCTGGGGAAGGCTAACTTAGGAGAAAGCTAGAAGGGCCTAGAAAATAAGGCCTTTGCTCTAGACTGGGACCAGCTCCAGGGTTGTCACATATCACTGTGCATAAGGTCCCTGTGGTTGACATTTGGTCCTTTTATAGAGCCACCCTGCCCGGACTCCACCAGAAGCTTGACCCAAGCAAAGTCCTTTAGCCTCTTACCATCTCTATTGGTGTCCATCTGGCGGAAGATCTTCTCTGTCCTTTTTTTCTGGGGTTGATTCATCTTCAGGCATTTTCATGACAGAGAAAACCATTTTGTAGATAGCCTAGTGAAAGAAGCAGCTGGGTTGTGATATGGAAACAGTTCAAGCCAACAGTAGCTCTATCAAGAGTCAGATGCTGGAGTAAGGGGAAGGGCCCTTTGTTCTGCTGGAGTGCTGTCTGCTGGAGTGCTGCCTTTTACAGGTAGAAGCCAGGCCCTCGAACTTGCTCTCCACCAACGACACCCTCGGTAGTGCCAACTGGCAGAAAAGCCCATCCTGCTGCCTCTGATGTGTTATACGTGTAAAGGAACTCTCAGCAGTTGTGTTAATATTTGAGCCATGCTTGGGGGAGGGGCAGGACTGAGGTTGTATTCCTAACATGCCAGGAATGGTTGCTATTCTCAGGACCTCTCACACATTAGATGACTGACCACCCCTAGGCTCAGAGACAAGTAGGGCCTATTGTGGTTACAACCCTGGCCCCTCGAGGAAGACAGACACCCGCCAGCCTGTGAATGCACGTGGAGAGAGAATCTCTTATGTACTGCATGAAAGCATTGCCTGTCTATAAAAAGCTGAGGTAGGAAACAGGAAGTTGGAGTTCTGGCAGAGAGAGATGAATGCTAGGATAGAGTCAGAGGTAGATTCGTCCTGGACTGTAAGGTGAGGTAACCAGCCATGCCGCACACATATAATAGCATAAACAAGCTGGGCACAGTGGCCTTTGCCCCTGCTGTATCCCTGTTCTTGAGGAGGCAGAAGCCGGTGAATCTCTGTGAGCTTGAAGCCAGCCTGGTCTACAAAGTGAGTATAGGACAGCCAGGGCTACACAGCAAAATCTGTCTTGACAAACCAAAAAGAAAAGAAAAGAAAAAATAAATGGGTAAAATAAGTTATAAGTTCTGAGCTGGTCAGGATTGAGCCCAAACTTTTGGTCTAAGCATTTATTCATAAATAATAAGGTCTCAGAGTCATTATTTCAGGAACTGGGGTGAGGATGGCCATATGTATGTCATTATCTTCCCCCTGGCAGACCCTATCAGTCCTCTCAACCTGTGCAGCACTGTTTTCTCCACAGTGCGTGGCTATGGGCTCACTCATTCTCTGAAGATCCAAGTAGCTCTGAGAGGGATGGCAGGTGCTGTTAGAGTTTTGGATTATAATAACTTTGCAATCTCAGGCTGAGATAGACTTCTGTGAAATATGATAGAAGAAAAAGAGATTTGACTGAAGGACTGAGTAAGTGGAAGTGAAGATGCACAGGAAAGGTTCGAGGGCCTCACTCATCAAAGGTACTTTGTATTAAGGAAGAGCAAGATGAAGTCATTATTTAGATCATGACCTTGTTAATCAATTTTACTTTGGGCACTTCAGCATGGTGAAAACGTTTAAAAAAATAGATTTTGTCAGAAAGTTCTGGAACTTTCTGGAGTTCTAGGTACATCAGTGTAACTGGGAAAAACAGGGAAATAAAGACAACTAAAGAGAAGAGGAAATGCCAGGTGAAGGTGATAGTAAGGGTTAAATTTCCCTGCTTTACATTCTTGTTTAGGATTAATCCTATCAGAAATACCTAAAATATTGTAGAAATGTTCTAATCCCAGCCAACAAAATAAGAATGAAGGTGGATTCACCCAGCAGAGGTCCCCTTGGGCAGATACCATCCCTCAGAGACCCCTGCGGCAGACTTCCATGTCCCTTGCTGAACTCCAGGGACACCCCATGGCCAGTCACTCTAGGAAGACAGTCAAGGCCAGCACCATGGCCCAGTTTAGAGTGATGGCCAACACTAGATAAACTCAGCCACATCCAGCTTTCCTGAAAAGTGCTTGCTAAAGAGTTCCTGCAGGCAAGAATAGGGCTGTAATTAGTTCTTCTCCCAGACCCTGTCGGCTGTTCTCGGCTGTTCTCGCAAGCCTCCATCTGTGTCTCCACCTGTGCTATGGGTTTAGAACCACAGGCCAACCTGTTGGCCATAGAGGTAGTGCTCTTTTTAAAAGTGGGAAAGCTTTCCTGCTAACTCCAGAACAAGGCAAGATGGGACCAGGCAACACACACACACACACACACACACACTTCGAGCTTCTTTGTGTTCTGTGAGTTCATAATCTCAGGGATCTCAGAACAGCAACAGCAGTGCAGTGTCTGGACCCCACCGGTTCATCCCAGCACAGCCTCTGTCCAGGGCAAGCACTGCTCCGTCAGCATGCGTAGAGGTGTCAGCTGAGGAATATTTACAGACAACAGAGGCATTTATTTTTTTGCCTCAAGACTTCAGCATACTGTGATTGTCTTTCCCCAATCTCTTTTGGACCCAGTTGTTTCTCTACTGAGTCTTTTTGCCTCTTGGGAGCTCCTTCCTGGTTTGTGTTTATGACTGTCTTGCAGTCAGGTGCTCTCCTGTTTTCCTAGATCAGTGGCTTCACTCGCACTCATTTCTTATCTGAGTGTTCACCTGCTCACCCCCAAGCCTGGCCCATGTACTAAGGATAAAAGAAAACGGGACTCTACCACAGGAAGCCACCTATGCCTTCCCTTCCTTTCTCTTCAGCGTGCACTCTCCCTTCCTCTGCACAAACAAATGACTCTATTGCAATGTCTCTGGGAGCATTTCATTCCACTTACCCTAAATTACAGTTGGCCAGGACACCCTCCTTTTGTGACGGGCGATCATGCCTGGCTACTCATCAGGCTACTGGCAGTGGCTACTGCAAGGTCTTGTATAGCACCAGTGTAAAGAATTTGTTCCAGAGTGAGAGCCCCACCTCACTTGCCTTCTTTCATATATACATTTTTAAGATTTATTTATTTGTGTATTTTATGTATATGAGTACACCAGAAGAGGGATCAGACAGGTGAAAGCTGCCATGTGGGTGCTGAGAACTGAACTCAGAACCTTTGGAAGAGCAGAGAGAATCTTTGCCACTGAGCCATCTCTCCAGCCCCGCTCTCATATTCTTCCTCTCTTCTCCTTTACTCTGCTTCTCTATATAAGGTTCCCTCTTTGTCTCACAATTTTTGTTTCCCACCCTTTGTTTCCCACCCTTTGTTTCCCACATCTCTCTCCCTCTGTAAATGTGTATTTATACATAAAATCTAATTCTTGTAAGCTCCCTACACTCTCGGAGTCTGCCAACAGCTGCAGCCTCCCCCTTTGGCGCAAATGTTTGTGGATACATATCTATCACTGCAGACAACTATGCAGACCTGCGGATTTAGGAGCATATCCACCGACACCCCAATCCTGTAAGCCTCTGCTCCTGACTATCCCCTCCACAGGTCTCAGTTACCATTCATTTTCCCAACCCACTCATTCAACTGTCATTTTCTGTCTTGAGTCTGACACACCAGGATACTGTGCCCAGCCCTGTCTTTGTCCTGAGAAGTTTACCAGGAAGCAGGCAGAAGGATGAGATGCCCACTGTGGGACGAGCAAAGGGACTGTGTGGCATGATGACAAGAGGTGTGGGACTCTGGGTCTGAAAGGAGGCTAGGGCAGGCCGCCCTGAAGGCTGACTATGAAGCAAGACATGAAAAGAGCACAGGCCTTCCAAAGAAAAGCAGTTGGCGGGGTTTGTCCTCTCACATCTCATCTGCCCTTTAGAAAGAGCTTGGATGATACCACACTGCCAAAAGTATCCCACTTTCCAGGGACCACCGTTTAGATGGGCTTAGGCACACCGGCAACGCCTTAGTAGTTGTCATGAAAGTCTTCACTTCCGTTCTTCTCAGTCCCTAGTGCTCCCTTAGAAACCCACTGACCCTTTAAGAACCCTGGGCCTGGAAGGCTAGGGCTAAATGGAATCCTCCTTCTTGGGACTTTGATGACAACGAGCAGTAGCAGTATGGAGGTCAGTCCTTTAACACTTCTGCTAGAGTGGAGGCATGAAAGCTGACGCAAACACAGGGCGTAAGAGGAGACTACCTCTACGGCCAACAGGTTGGCCTGTGGTTCTAAACCACAACACAGATGATGACACAGATGGAGGCTTGTGAGAACAGCTGAGAACAGCCAACAGGGTCCTGAACTGTTAGGAAGGAATAGAACTGGCTCATAGAAATGAGGGCTCTACAAACAGCTCCCTCGCCACATCACCAGCCCACAAAGAACAGAGTCACTGAATCCTCCACAAGACGATGCATAAGTAGCAGTTGCAAACTGGGCACCTGGATGTCTGGATGGTTAGGTTTCCTTTAAGAGGCTGGTCTTTGGCCAAGCATAATGGCTTTGTTATGGCAATTAGATTAGATTTGTTCTTTGTGCATCAATTAGCCAATAGGATGAATGCAGTGATTCCCCAAACCAAGTTTGTAATGTGGTTGGCCCCAGGGCAGAGCAGACAGGGGTGGCTTCAGGCCCCAGGGCAGTGCACAGACAGTGGTGTGGGGGGGACTTCAGGCCCCAGGACAGAGAAGATAGGGCGGGTGGGGCTTCAGGGCCCAGTGGTGTCAGTCTCACAAGCTTAGCTTGGAGGGATGATGGCTTCCTTCTGTTCCCCAGAGCAGGAACAACCAAAACTGACTACTGTTGAGCTTCAGTCTAGGGCTCTAGAGCCTCAAGAGAAAGACACAGTCCCAACCAGTGCTCTGAGGCAAACCATGTCTTTTATTATCACCATTTCCCCCAAACTTAATGGGATTAAGCCATAGAGAAACCAAGCTGCTTCCGCATGTTAGTTTTAGCAATGTCAGTGAAGACTTGGCAGAGGTAGCCTATTTTTAAGTCATGTTAGAAGGATGCTGTCCCTGGGTATATGTGGACCTTTGGGACACTCAGAAGCCCAGTAAGGTTGTTCCCTGTTAGGCTCACTGTGGCCTTCCTCTTTGTGGTCTTTCCTCACTCCTCCTTACTTTCCCTCCTTCCTCCCTCCCTCCATTCCTTCCATCCTGAAGGAACAAACTCTTAGAAACAGTCACATCTGGATTGACAGGGCTGTGGATCGACCAAGGCCAGGCACAATTTTAAGAATCGAGGCGTTTTCTCTGAAAGACACCAAAGCGACTCTTTTCACCAGAGAATTTAGAGTCTTCCTATAAAGCACCAGACATTCAGTGCTCTCTGATGGCAGCAGAGGTTAGCTGAGCAGTGCTGTCTGTGGATTGCAGATAAGGAACAGCATCCTACTTAGAAAGATTTCTACACCAGGATAAGAGACCCTGAAAACCTTTTCTGGTAATAATTTTAAACTGCAGTCGGTGTCTACATGCTGGAATGATATAAGTCATTCAGCTGGAAAGGTAAACTACATCAGTGTCCGTCACCATGTCCTGCTGAGGTATTTGAGTACCATTTCTGACAAGAGAACAGCATTCCCATCTCCTCTTTTATTTTATTATTTGAAACATTTTTTTATTTATGTGCATGAGTGTTTGCCTGGTGACCACAAAGGCCAGAAGAGGGCATCAGATCCATTGGAAGTAGAGTTAGAGAATGCTGTGAGCTGCCATGTGGGCTGGGACTCCATCTCTACCCTCTGAAGAGCAGTGATCTTAACCAGTCAGTCATTTCTTCAGCCCCTCTTACTCCCTCTCCATAAATGACATCTCATTCTTATACTACATTTCATGAATGTTTTTACTTAGGAAAAAATAAACTATCAGTTTTTCCTGTTCAAAATAGGGTCTGTCCACTTTGCATAATTTTCCCCATACAGGCCTGAGAACTTTGAAGATCTTAAGTACAGAATTAAAAACCGACTCTTGCTTCCTACACAACAGCTTACATTTAAAAGGCCAGCATGATGCCTTTTTATCATTTAAAGGTGATAGACATTAGATAATCTATAGAACCAAGTGTGTGGAAATTAAAGCTATACACACATAAGCGGGACAAACTCTGCGATACAGTGCTTTCACTAAAGTTTTTTGTTTTGTTTTGTTTTGTTTTGTTTTCTCTTCTCTCCCAAAATCGTATTTCTCAGTGGAGCCCTAGATGTCCTGCAATCCTCTCTGTAAATCAGGCTGGCCTCAGACTCTGAGATCTGCTTGCCTCTTCCCTCCGAGCCCTGGGATTAAGGTGTGAGCCAGTGCCAACGTGCACCTACAGCTCTTTTTAAGAAATGTGTCTTTCAAGATGCCCTAAGACCACCATCACCCAAACAAGGTGAGAAACACTGGTTTATGCTGACTGAAATGTATTAGGACATAGAGAATTAACTGGAAAATTACTGAGTGCTGGTGGTCCCATCGAAAGAAAAGAAACGCAAAGCACAACTTTGTAAACTAATTCACATACATGTTGCACGTTCAATTATTATAACAGGAAAACTGAAAAGTGATATATCAAACTGTACAGCACAGAAACAAGATTCCAACAGAAGAACAGAAATGCAAAGCGCTACTTTGTAAACTAAATCACGTGTGTCGCTCGCTCAATTAGGAATACAGGAAAACTGAAAAGTGTTATCTCGCACTATACGGCACAGAAACAAGTTCCCATCGAAAAAACAGAAACGCAAAGCACAACTTTGTAAACTAAATCACATACGTGTCGCCCGTTCAATTATTATAACAGGAAAACTGAAAAGTGATATAACACACTGTACAGCACAGGAATAGTTTCCAACGAAAGAAGAGAAAAGCAAAGCACTACTTTGTACACTAATTCACATATGTGTCGCCTGTTCAATTATTATAACAGGAACACTGAAAAGTGATATATCGCACTATACAGAACAGGAACAAGTTTCCAACGAAAGAAAAAAAACACAAAGCACTACTTTATAAACTAAATCACATTTGTGTCACTCGCTCAATTAGGAATACAGGAAAACTGAAAAGTGATATATCGAACTGTAAGGCAAAGAAACAACTTTTCATCGAAAGAACAGAAATGCAAATCACAACATTGTAAAAGAATTCACATACGTGTCGCCTGTTCAATTACTATAACAAGAAAACTGAAAAGTGATATCTCGCACTGTACAGAACAGAAACAAGTTGCCAATGAAAGAAAAGAAATGCAAAGCACAACTTTGTAAACTAATTCACATATGTGTCACCTGATCAATTATTATAAAAAGAAAACTGAAAAGTGATATAACCCGAACCCTAAACCAAACCCTAAAACCCTAACCCTCAACCTAACCCTAACCGTAACCGCTAACCCAAACCCTAACCCTAACCCTAACCCTAAGCCTACCCTAAACCTAACCCTAACCCTAACCCTAACGCTAACTTGTTCCTAAAAGGAACAAGTTTCCAACAAAAATACGTAAATGCAAAGCACTACTTTGTAAACTGTATCACATGTGTGTCGCTCGCTGAATTAGGAATACAGGAAAACTGAAAAGTGATATATAGCACTGTACAGCACAGGAACAAGTTTCCAAAGAAAGAACAGAAAAGTAATGCACTACTTTTAAACGGAATCACATGTTTGTCGCTCACTCATTTAGGAATACAAGAAAACTGAAAAGTGTTATCTCGCACTGTATGGCACAGGAACAAGTTTCTATCGAAAGAACAGAAACGCAAATCACAACTTTGTAAACTAAATCACATACTTGTCGCCGGTTCAATTATTATAACAGGAAACTGAAAAGTGATAAAACGCACTGTACAAACAGGAACAAGTTTCAGATGAAAGAACAAAAAAGAAAAGCACTAATTTGTAAACTATATCACATGTTTGTCACTCGCTCCATTAGGAATACAGGAAAACTGAAAAGTGATATATCTCACTGTACAGCACAAGAACAAGTTTCCAATGAAAGAACGTAAATGAAAATCACTAAATTGTAAACTGAATCACATGTGTGTCACTCGCTCCATTAGGAATACAGGAAAACTGAAAAGTGATATATCGCACTGTACAGCACAGGAACAAGTTTCCAAAGAAAGAACAGAAAAGCAAAGCACTACTTTTAAATGGAATCACATGTGTGTCGCTCCCTTATTTAGGAAAACAGGAAAACTGAAAAGTGTTATCTCGCACTGTATGGCACAGAAACAAGTTTCCATCGAAAGAACAGAAAGGCAAAGCACAACTTTGTAAACTTAATGACATACGTGTCGCCCATTCAATTATTACAACAGGAAAACTGAAAAGTGATATATCTCACTGTACAGCACAAGAAAATGTTTCCGACGAAAGAAGAGAAAAGCAAAGCAATACTTTTAAACGGAATCACCTCTGTGTCGCTCGCTCAATTAGGGAATACAGGAAAACTGAGAAGTGTTATCTCGCACTGTACGGCACAGAAACAAGTTTCCATCGAAAGAACAGATACGCAAAGCACAACTTTGTAAACTAATTCACATATGTGTCGCCTATTCAATTATAATAACAGGAAAAGTGAAGAGGGATATAACCCTAACACTAACCCTAACCCTAACCCCCTAACACTAACCCTAACACTGACCCTAACCCTATCCTTTATCCAGGCCTAACCTAACCCTAACCCTAACCATAACCCTAACCCTAAACCTAACCCTAACTTGTTCCTAACAGGAACAAGTTTCCAACGAATGAACGTAAATGAAAAGCACTAATTTGTAAACTGAATCACATGTGTGACGCTCGCTCATTTAGGAATACAGGAAAACTGAAAAGTGTTCAAAGCACTGTACGGCACAGAAACAATTTTCCATCGAAAGAACAGAAAAGCAAAGCACAACTTTGTAAACTACATCACATACGTGTTGCCCGTATAATTATTGCAACAGGAAAACTGAAAAGTGATATATCACACTGTACAGCACAGAAACAAGTTTGCAACAGAAGAACAGAAACCCAAAGCACTACTTTGTAAACTAAATCACATGTGTGTCGCTCGCTCAATTAGGAATACAGGAAAACCGAAAAGTGTTATCTCGCACTGTATGGCACAGAAACAAGTTACCAAAGAAAGAACAGAAACGCAAAGCACAACTTTGTAAAGGAAATGATATACGTGTCACCTGTTCAATTATTATGACAGGAAAACTGAAAAGTGATATAACGCACTGTACAACACAGGGACAAGTTTCCAACGAAATGACAGAAAAGCAAAGCACAACTTTGAAAACTAATTCACATACATGTCACCTGTTAAATTATTATAACAGGAGACCTGAACAGTGATATAACGCACTGTATAGCACAGAAACTTGTTTCCAACGAAAGAAGGAAAAAGCAAAGCACTGCTCTGTAAACTATATTCACATACGTGTCGCCTGTTCAATTATTATAACAGGAACACTGAAAAGTGATATAACGGACTGTACAAAACAGGAACAAGTTTCAGATGAAAGAACAAAAAAGAATAGCACTAATTTGTAAACTAAATCACATGTTTGTCGCTAGCTCCATTAGGAATACAGGAAAACTGAAAAGTGATATATCTCACTGTACAGCACAAGAACAAGTTTCCAACGAAAAAATGTAAATGAAAATCACTACTTTGTAAACTGAATCACAACTAATTCACATACGTGTCGCCTGTTCAATTATTATAACAGGAAAACTGAAAAGTGATATAACCCTAACCCTAACCCTAACCCTAACCCTAACCCCCTAACCCTAACCCTAACACAAACCCTAACCCCTAACCCTAACCCTCGCTCTGTACTGCACATAAACAACTTTCCATTGAAAGAACAGCAAAGCAAATCACAACTTTGTAAACTAAATCACATACGTGTCGCCCGTTCAATTATTGCAACAGGAAAACTGAAAAGTGATATATAACACGTACAGCACAGAAACAAGTTTCCAAGAAGAACGAAACCCATAGCACTACTTTGTAAACTAAATCACATGTGTGTCGCTCGCTCAATTAGGAATACAGGAAAACCGAAAAGTGTTATCTCGCACTGTATGGCACAGAAACAAGTTTCCAAAGAAAGAACAGAAACGCAAAGCACAACTTTGTAAACTAAATGACATACGTGTCGCCTGTTCAATTATTATAACAGGAAAACTGAAAAGTGTTATAACCCTAACCCTAACCCTAACTGTAACCGCCTAAGAGTAACCCTAACACTAACCCTAACCCTAACCCCTAACCCTAACCCTAACCCTATCCTTTACCCAGCCCTAACCTAACCCTAACCCTAACCCTAACCCTAACCCTAACAAAACCCTAACCCTACCCTAACCCTAACTTTTTCCTAACAGGAAAAAGACTCCAACGAAAGAAGTTAAATGAAAAGCACTACTTTGTAAACTGAATCACAAGTGTGTCACTCGCTCAATTAGGAATACAGGAAAACCGAAAAGTATTATCTCGCACTGTACGGCACAGAAACAGGTTTCCATCGAAAGAACAGAAACGCAAAGGACAACTTTGTAAACTAAATCACATACGTGTCGCCCGTTCAATTATTACAACAGGAAAACTGAAAAGTGATATATCACACTGTACAGCACAGAAACAAGTTTGCAACAGAAGAACAGAAACCCAAAGCACTACTTTGTAAACTAAATCACATGTGTGTCGCTCACTCAATTAGGAATACGGGAAAACTGAAAAGGGTTATCTCGCACTGTACGGCACAGAAACAAGTTTCCATTGAAAGAACAGAAACTCAAAGCACAACTTTGTAAACTAATTCACATATGTGTCGCCTGTTCAAATATTATAACAGGAAAACTGAAAAGTGATATAACCCTAACCCTAAACCTAACCCTAAGCCCCTAACCCTAACACTAACCCTACGCCCCTAACCCTAACCCTAACCCTAACCCTAACCCCTAACCCTAACCCTAACCCTAACCCCTAAACCTAACCCTAACCCTAACCGTAACCCTAACCATATCCCTTGCCCAGCCCTAACCTAACCCTAACCCTAACCCTAAACCTAACCCTAAACCTAACCCTAACTTGTTCCTAACAGGAACAAGTTTCCAAGGAAAGAACGTAAATGAAAAGAACTACTTTGTAAACTAAATCACATGTGTGTCGCTCGCTCAATTAGGAATACAGGGAAACCGAAAAGTGTTATCTCGCACTGTATGGCACAGAAACAAATTTCCAAAGAAAGAACAGAAACGCAAAGCACAACTTTGTAAATTAAATGACATACGTGTCGCCTGTTCAATTATTATAACAAGAAAACTGAAAAGTGATATAACACACTGTACAGCACAGGAACAAATTTCCATCGAAAGAACAGAAAAGCAAAGCACAACTTTTTAAAGGAATTCACATACTTGTCGCCTGTTCAATTATTATAACAGGAAAACTGAAAAGTGATATATGACATTGTACAGCACAGGAACAAGTTTCCATCGAAAGAACAGAAAAGCAAAGCAAAATTTTTAAAGGAATTCACATACGTGTCGCCTTTTCAATTATTATAACAGGAAAACTGAAAAGTGATATAACGCACTGTACAGCACAAGAACAAGTTTCCATCGAAAGAACAGAAAAGCAAAGCACAACTTTTTAAACGAATTCACATACATTTCTCCTGTTCAATTATTATAACAGGAAAACTGAAAAGTGATATATGACATTGTACAGCACAGGAACAAGTTTCAAATGAAAGAACAAAAAAGAAAATCACTAATTTGTAAACTAAATCACATGTGTGTTGCTCGCTCAATTAGGAATACAGGAAAACCGAAAAATGTTATCTCGCACTGTATGGCACAGAAACAAATTTCCAAAGAAAGAACAGAAATGCAAAGCACAACTTTGTAAATTAAATGACATACGTGTCGCCTGTTCAATTATTATAACAAGAAAACTGAAAAGTGATATAATGAACTGTACAGCACAGGAACAAATTTCCATCGAAAGAACAGAAAAGCACAGCACAACTTTTTAAAGTAATTCACATACTTGTCGCCTGTTCAATTATTATAACAGGAAAACTGAAAAGTGATATATGACATTGTACAGCACAGGAACAAGTTTCCATCGAAAGAACAGAAAAGCAAAGCAAAATTTTTAAAGGAATTCACATACGTGTCACCTGTTCAATTATTATGACAGGAAAACTGAAAAGTGATATAACGCACTGTACAACACAGGGACAAGTTTCCAACGAAATGACAGAAAAGCAAAGCACAACTTTGAAAAGTAATTCACATACATGTCACCTGTTAAATTATTATAACAGGAGACCTGAACAGTGATATAACGCACTGTATAGCACAGAAACTTGTTTCCAACGAAAGAACGAAAAAGCAAAGCACTGCTCTGTAAACTAATTCACATACGTGTCGCCTGTTCAATTATTATAACAGGAACACTGAAAAGTGATATAACGGACTGTACAAAACAGGAATAAGTTTCAGATGAAAGAACAAAAAAGAATAGCACTAATTTGTAAACTAAATCACATGTTTGTCGCTCGCTCCATTAGGAATACAGGAAAACTGAAAAGTGATATATCTCACTGTACAGCACAAGAACAAGTTTCCAACGAAAAAACGTAAATGAAAATCACTACTTTGTAAACTGAATCACAACTAATTCACATACGTGTCACCCGTTCAATTATTACAACAGGAAAACTGAAAAGTGATATATCACACTGTACAGCACAGAAACAAGTTTGCAACAGAAGAACAGAAACCCAAAGCACTACTTTGTAAACTAAATCACATGTGTGTCGCTCACTCAATTAGGAATACGGGAAAACTGAAAAGGGTTATCTCGCACTGTACGGCACAGAAACAAGTTTCCATTGAAAGAACAGAAACTCAAAGCACAACTTTGTAAACTAATTCACATATGTGTCGCCTGTTCAAATATTATAACAGGAAAACTGAAAAGTGATATATGACATTGTACAGCACAGGAACAAGTTTCAAATGAAAGAACAAAAAAGAAAATCACTAATTTGTAAACTAAATCACATGTGTGTCGCTCGCTCAATTAGGAATACAGGAAAACTGAAAAGTGTTATCGCGCACTGTACAGCACAGAAACAAGTTTCCATTGAAAGAACAGATACACAAAGCAAAACTTTGTAAACTAATACACATATGTGTCGCCTGTTCAATTATTATAACAGGAAAACTGAAAAGTGATATAACCCTAACCCTAACCCTAACCCTAAGCCCCTAACCCTAACTCTAAACCTAACCCTAACCCTAACCCTAACCCTAACCCTAAGCCCCTTACCCTAACCCTAACCCTAACCCTAACCCCTAACCCTAACCCTAACCCTAACCCCTAACCCTAACCCTAACCCTAACCATAACCCTAACCATATCCCTTACCAGCCCTAACCTAACCCTAACCCTAACCCTAAACCTAACCCTAAACCTAAGCTAACTTGTTCCTAACAGGAACAAGTTTCCAAGGAAAGAACGTAAATGAAAAGAACTACTTTGTAAACTAAATCACATGTGTGTCGCTCGCTCAATTAGGAATACAGGGAAACCGAAAAGTGTTATCTCGCACTGTATGGCACAGAAACAAATTTCCAAAGAAAGAAAAGAAACTCAAAGCACAACTTTGTAAACTAATTCACATATGTGTCGCCTGTTCAATTATTATAAAAGGAAAACTGAAAAGTGATATAACCCTATCCCTAACCCTAACCCTAAGCCCCTAACCCTAACCCTAACCCTAACACTAACCCTAAGCCAATAACCCTAACCCTAACCCTAACCCCTAACCCTAACCCTAACCCTAACACCTAACCCTAACCCTAACCCTAACCGTAACCCTAACCATATCCCTTACCCAGCCCTAACCTAACCCTAACCCTAACCCTAAACCTAACCCTAAACCTAACCCTAACTTGTTCCTAACAGGAAAGAGTTTCCAAGGAACGAACATAAATGAAAAGAACTACTTTGTAAAGTAAATCACATGTGTTTCGCTCGCTCAATTAGGAATACAGGGAAACCGAAAAGTGTTATCTCGCACTGTATGGCACAGAAACAAATTTCCAAAGAAAGAACAGAAACGCAAAGCAAAATTTTTAAAGGAATTCACATACGTGTCGCCTGTTCAATTATTATAACAGGAAAACTGAAAAGTGATATAACGCACTGTACAGCACAAGAACAAGTTTCCATCGAAAGAGCAGAATTCAAAGCACAACTTTTTAAACGAATTCACATACGTTTCGCCTGTTCAATTATTATAACCTGAAAACTGAAAAGTGATATATGACATTGTACAGCACAGGAACAAGTTTCAAATGAAAGAACAAAAAAGAAAATCACTAATTTGAAAACTAAATCACATGTGTGTCGCTCGCTCAATTAGGAATACAGGGAAACCGAAAAGTGTTATCTCGCACTGTATGGCACAGAAACAAATTTCCAAAGAAAGAACAGAAACGCAAAGCACAACTTTGTAAATTAAATCACATACGTGTCGCCTGTTCAATTATTATAACAAGAAAACTGAAAAGTGATATAACGCACTGTACAGCACAGGAACAAATTTCCATCGAAAGAACAGAAACGCAAAGCACAACTTTGTAAATTAAATGACATACGTGTCGCCTGTTCAATTATTATAACAGGAAAACTGAAAAGTGGTATAACGCACTGTACAGCACAGGAACAAGTTTCCATCGAAAGAACAGAAAAGCAAAGCAAAATTTTTAAAGGAATTCACATACGTGTCGCCTGTTCAATTATTATAACAGGAAAACTGAAAAGTGATATAACGCACTGTACAGCACAAGAACAAGTTTCCATCGAAAGAGCAGAATTCAAAGCACAACTTTTTAAACGAATTCACATACGTTTCGCCTGTTCAATTATTATAACAGGAAAACTGAAAAGTGATATATGACATTTTACAGCACAGGAACAAGTTTCAAATGAAAGAACAAAAAAGAAAATCACTAATTTGAAAACTAAATCACATGTGTGTCGCTCGCTCAATTAGGAATACAGGGAAACCGAAAAGTGTTATCTCGCACTGTATGGCACAGAAACAAATTTCCAAAGAAAGAACAGAAACGCAAAGCACAACTTTGTAAATTAAATGACATACGTGTCGCCTGTTCAATTATTATAACAAGAAAACTGAAAAGTGATATAACGCACTGTACAGCACAGGAACAAATTTCCATCGAAAGAAAACAAAAGCAAAGCACAACTTTTTAAAGGAATTCACATACTTGTCGCCTGTTCAATTATTGTAACAGGAAAACTGAAAAGTGATATAACGCACTGTACAGCACAGGAACAATTTTCCATCGAAAGAAGAGAAAAGGAAAGCACAACTTTTTAAAGGATTTCACATACGTGTCGCCTGTTCAATTATTGTAACAGGAAAACTGAAAAGTGATATAACGCACTGTACAGCACAAGAACAAGTTTCCATCGAAAGAACAGAAAAGCAAAGCACAACTTTTTAAACGAATTCACATACGTGTCGCCTGTTCAATTATTATATCAAGAAAACCGAAAAGTGTTATCTCGCACTGTATGGCACAGAAACAAATTTCCAAAGAAAGAACAGAAACGCAAAGCACAACTTTGTAAATTAAATGACATACGTGTCGCCTGTTCAATTATTATAACAAGAAAACTGAAAAGTGATATAACGCAATTTACAGCACAGGAACAAATTTCCATCGAAAGAAAAGAAAAGCACAGCACAACTTTTTAAAGGAATTCACATACTTGTCGCCTGTTCAATTATTATAACAGGAAAACTGAAAAGTGATATATGACATTGTACAGCACAGGAACAAGTTTCCATCGAAAGAACAGAAAAGCAAAGCAAAATTTTTAAAGGAATTCACATACGTGTCGCCTGTTCAATTATTGTAACAGGAAAACTGAAAAGTGATATAACGCACTGTACAGCACAAGAACAAGTTTCCATCGAAAGAACAGAAAAGCAAAGCACAACTTTCTAAACGAATTCACATACGTTTCGCCTGTTCAATTATTATAACAGGAAAACTGAAAAGTGATATATGACATTGTACAGCACAGGAACAAGTTTCAAATGGAAGAACAAAAAAGAAAATCACTAATTTGTAAACTAAATCACATGTGTGTCGCTCGCTCAATTAGGAATACAGGAAAACTGAAAAGTGTTATCTCGCACTGTACGGCACAGAAACAAGTTTCCATTGAAAGAACAGATACACAAAGCAAAACTTTGTAAACTAATTCACATATGTGTCGCCTGTTCAATTATTATAACAGGAAAACTGAAAAGTGATATAACCCTAACCCTAACCCTAACCATAAGCCGCTAAACCTAACCCTAACCCTAACACTAACCCTAAGCCCCTAACCCTATCCCTAACCCTAACCCTAACCCTAACCCTAACCCTAACCCTAACCCCGAACCCTAACCCTAACCCTAACCCCTAACCCTAACCCTAACCCTAACCGTAACCCTAACCATATCCCTTACCCAGCCCTAACCTAACCCTAACACTAACCCTAAACCTAACCCTAAACCTAACCCTAACTTGTTCCTAACTTGTTCCTAACAGGAACAAGTTTCCAAGGAAAGAACGTAAATGAAAAGAACTACTTTGTAAACTAAATCACATGTGTGTCGCTCGCTCAATTAGGAATACAGGGAAACCGAAAAGTGTTATCTCGCACTGTATGGCACAGAAACAAATTTCCAAAGAAAGAACAGAAACGCAAAGCACAACTTTGTAAATTAAATGACATAGTGTCGCCTCTTCAATTATTATAACAAGAAAACTGAAAAGTGATATAACGCACTGTACAACACAGGGACAAGTTTCCAACGAAATAACAGAAAAGCAAAGCACAACTTTGAAAACTAATTCACATACATGTCACCTGTTAAATTATTATAACAGGAGACCTGAAAAGTGATATAACGCACTGTATAGCACAGGAACTTATTTCCAACGAAAGAACGAAAAAGCAAAGCACTACTCTGTAAACTAATTCACATACGTGTCGCCTGTTCAATTATTATAACAGGAAAACTGAAAAGTGATATATGACATTGTACAGCACAGGAACAAGTTTCCATCGAAAGAACAGAAACGCAAAGGACAACTTTGTAAACTAAATCACATACATGTCGCGCGTTCAATTATTACAACAGGAAAACTGAAAAGTGATATATCACACTGTACAGCACAGAAACAAGTTTCCAACAGAAGAACAGAAACCCAAAGCACTACTTTGTAAATTAAATCACATGTGTGTCACTCACTCAATTAGGAATACGGGAAAACTGAAAAGTGTTATCTCGCACTGTACGGCACAGAAACAAGTTTCCATTGAAAGAACAGAAACTCAAAGCACAACTTTGTAAACTAATTCACATATGTGTCGCCTGTTCAATTATTATAACAGGAAAACTGAAAAGTGATATAACCCTAACCCTAACCCTAACCCTAAGCCCCTAACCCTAACCCTAACCCTAACCCTAAGCCCCTAACCCTAACCCTAAACCTAACCCTAACCCTAACCCCTAACCCTAACCCTAACCCTAACAATAACCCTAACCCCTAACCCTAACCCTAACCCTAACCGTAACCCTAACCATATCCCTTACCCAGCCCTAACCTAACTCTAACCCTAACCCTAAACCTAACCCTAACTTGTTCCTAACAGGAACAAGTTTCCAAGGAAAGAACGTAAATGAAAAGAACTACTTTGTAAAGTAAATCACATGTGTGTCGCTCGCTCAATTAGGAATACAGGGAAACCGAAAAGTGTTATCTCGCACTGTATGGCACAAAAACAAATTTCCAAAGAAAGAACAGAAACGCAAAGCACAACTTTGTAAATTAAATGACATACGTGTCGCCTGTTCAATTATTATAACAAGAAAACTGAAAAGTGATATAACGCACTGTACAGCACAGGAACAAATTTCCATCGAAAGAAGAGAAAAGCAAAGCAAAACTTTTTAAAGGAATTCACATACTTGTCGCCTGTTCAATTATTATAACAGGAAAACTGAAAAGTGATATATGACATTGTACAGCACAGGAACAAGTTTCCATGGAAAGAACAGAAAAGCAAAGCAAAATTTTTAAAGGAATTCACATACGTGTCGCCTGTTCAATTATTATAAGAGGAAAACTGAAAAGTGATATAACGCACTGTACAGCACAAGAACAAGTTTCCATCGAAAGAACAGAAAAGCAAAGCACAACTTTTTAAACGAATACACATACGTTTCGCCTGTTCAATTATTGTATCAGGAAAACTGAAAAGTGATATATGACATTGTACAGCACAGGAACAAGTTTCAAATGAAAGAACAAAAAAGAAAATCACTAATTTGTAAACTAAATCACATGTGTGTCGCTCGCTCAATTAGGAATACAGGGAAACCGAAAAGTGTTATCTCGCACTGTATGGCACAGAAACAAATTTCCAAAGAAAGAACAGAAACGCAAAGCACAACTTTGTAAATTAAATGACATACGTGTCGCCTGTTCAATTATTATAACAAGAAAACTGAAAAGAGATATAACGCACTGTACAGCACAGGAACAGATTTCCATCGAAAGAACAGAAAAGCAAAGCACAACTTTTTAAAGGAATTCACATACTTTCGCCTGTTCAATTTTTATAACAGGAAAACTGAAAAGTGATATATGACATTGTACAGCACAGGAACAAGTTTCCATCGAAAGAACAGAAAAGCAAAGCAAAATTTTTAAAGGAATTCACATACATGTCGCCTGTTCAATTATTATAACAGGAAAACTGAAAAGTGATATATGACATTGTACAGCACAGGAACAAGTTTCAAATGAAAGAACAAAAAAGAAAATCACTAATTTGTAAACTAAATCACATGTGTGTCGCTCGCTCAATTAGGAATACAGGAAAACTGAAAAGAGTTATCTCGCACTGTACGGCACAGAAACAAGTTTCCATTGAAAGAACAGATACACAAAGCAAAACTTTGTAAACTAATTCACATATGTGTTGCCTGTTCAATTATTATAACAGGAAAACTAAAAAGTGATATAACCCAAACCCTAACCCTAAACCTAAGCCCCTAACCCTAACCCTAACCCTAACCCTAACCCTAACCCTAAGCACCTAACCCTAATCATAACCCTAACCCTAACCCTAACCCTAACCCTAACCCCTAACACTAACCCTAACCCTAACCCATAACCCTAACCCCTAACCCTAACCCTAACCCTAACCGTAACCCTAACCATATCCCTTACCCAGCCCTAACCTAACCCTAACCCTAACCCTAAACCTAACACTAAACCTAAGCTAACTTGTTCCTAACAGGAACAAGTTTCCAAGGAAAGAACGTAAATGAAAAGAACTACTTTGTAAACTAAATCACATGTGTGTCGCTCGCTCAATTAGGAATACAGGGAAACCGAAAAGTGTTATCTCGCACTGTATGGCACAGAAACAAATTTTCAAAGAAAGAACATAAACTCAAAGCACAACTTTGTAATTAATTCACATATGTGTCGCCTGTTTAATTATTATAAAAGGAAAACTGAAAAGTGATATAACCCTAACCCTAACCCTTACCCTAAGCCCCTAACCCTAACCATAACCCTAACACTAATCCTAAGCCCCTAACCCTAACCCTAACCCCTAACCCTAACCCTAACCCTAACCCTAACCCTAACTGTAACCCTAACCATATCCCTTACCCAGCCCTAACGTAACCCTAACCCTAACCCTAAACCTAACCCTAAACCTAACCCTAACTTGTTCAGGAACAAGTTTCCAAGGAAAGAACGTAAATGAAAAGAACTACTTTGTAAAGTAAATCACATGTGTGTCGCTCGCTCAATTAGGAATACAGGGAAACCGAAAAGTGTTATCTCGCACTGTATGGCACAGAAACAAATTTCCTAAGAAAGAACAGAAACGCAAAGCACAACTTTGTAAATTAAATGACATACGTGTCGCCTGTTCAATTATTATAACAAGAAAACTGAAAAGTGATATAACGCACTGTACATCACAGGAACAAATTTCCATCGAAAGAACAGAAAAGCAAAGCACAACTTTTTAAAGGAATTCACATACTTGTCGCCTGTTCAATTATTATAACAGGAAAACTGAAAAGTGATATATGACATTGTACAGCACAGGAACAAGTTTCCATCGAAAGAACAGAAAAGCAAAGCAAAATTTTTAAAGGAATTCACATACGTGTCGCCTGTTCAATTATTATAACAGGAAAACTGAAAAGTGATATAACGCACTGTACAGCACAAGAACAAGTTTCCATCAAAAGAACAGAAAAGCAAAGCACAACTTTTTAAACGAATTCACATACGTTTCGCCTGTTCAATTATTATAACAGGAAAACTGAAAAGTGATATATGACATTGTACAGCACAGGAACAAGTTTCAAATGAAAGAACAAAAAAGAAAATCACTAATTTGTAAACTAAATCACATGTGTGTCGCTCGCTCAATTAGGAATAGAGGGAAACCGAAAAGTGTTATCTCGCACTGTATGGCACAGAAACAAATTTCCAAAGAAAGAACAGAAACGCAAAGCACAACTTTGTAAATTAAATGACATACGTGTCGCCTGTTCAATTATTGTAACAGGAAAACTGAAAAGTGATATAACGCACTGTACAGCACAAGAACAAGTTTCCATCGAAAGAACAGAAAAGCAAAGCACAACTTTTTAAACGAATTCACATACGTGTCGCCTGTTCAATTATTATATCAAGAAAACCGAAAAGTGTTATCTCGCACTGTATGGCACAGAAACAAATTTCCAAAGAAAGAACAGAAACGCAAAGCACAACTTTGTAAATTAAATGACATACGTGTCGCCTGTTCAATTATTATAACAAGAAAACTGAAAAGAGATATAACGCACTGTACAGCACAGGAACAAATTTCCATCGAAAGAACAGAAAAGGAAAGCACAACTTTTTAAAGGAATTCACATACTTTCGCCAGTTCAATTTTTATAACAGGAAAACTGAAAAGTGATATATGACTTTGTACAGCACAGGAACAAGTTTCCATCGAAAGAACAGAAAAGCAAAGCAAAATTTTTAAAGGAATTCACATACGTGTCGCCTGTTCAATTATTATAACAGGAAAACTGAAAAGTGATATATGACATTGTACAGCACAGGAACAAGTTTCAAATGAAAGAACAAAAAAGAAAATCACTAATTTGTAAACTAAATCACATGTGTGTCGCTCGCTCAATTAGGAATACAGGAAAACTGAAAAGAGTTATCTCGCACTGTACGGCACAGAAACAAGTTTCCATTGAAAGAACAGATACACAAAGCAAAACTTTGTAAACTAATTCACATATGTGTCGCCTGTTCAATTATTATAACAGGAAAACTAAAAAGTGATATAACCCAAACCCTAACCCTAACCCTAAGCCCCTAACCCTAACCCTAACCCTAACCCTAACCCTAACCCTAACCCTAAGCACCTAACCCTAATCCTAACCCTAACCCTAACCCTAACCCTAACCCTAACCCCTAACACTAACCCTAACCCTAACCCATAACCCTAACCCCTAACCCTAACCCTAACCCTAACCGTAACCCTAACCATATCCCTTACCCAGCCCTAACCTAACCCTAACCCTAACCCTAAACCTAACACTAAACCTAAGCTAACTTGTTCCTAACAGGAACAAGTTTCCAAGGAAAGAACGTAAATGAAAAGAACTACTTTGTAAACTAAATCACATGTGTGTCGCTCGCTCAATTAGGAATACAGGGAAACCGAAAAGTGTTATCTCGCACTGTATGGCACAGAAACAAATTTTCAAAGAAAGAACATAAACTCAAAGCACAACTTTGTAATTAATTCACATATGTGTCGCCTGTTTAATTATTATAAAAGGAAAACTGAAAAGTGATATAACCGTAACCCTAACCCTTACCCTAAGCCCCTAACCCTAACCATAACCCTAACACTAATCCTAAGCCCCTAACCCTAACCATAACCCCTAACCCTAACCCTAAACCCTAACCCTAACCCTAACCCTAACCCTAACTGTAACCCTAACCATATCCCTTACCCAGCCCTAACGTAACCCTAACCCTAACCCTAAACCTAACCCTAAACCTAACCCTAACTTGTTCAGGAACAAGTTTCCAAGGAAAGAACGTAAATGAAAAGAACTACTTTGTAAAGTAAATCACATGTGTGTCGCTCGCTCAATTAGGAATACAGGGAAACCGAAAAGTGTTATCTCGCACTGTATGGCACAGAAACAAATTTCCTAAGAAAGAACAGAAACGCAAAGCACAACTTTGTAAATTAAATGACATACGTGTCGCCTGTTCAATTATTATAACAAGAAAACTGAAAAGTGATATAACGCACTGTACATCACAGGAACAAATTTCCATCGAAAGAACAGAAAAGCAAAGCACAACTTTTTAAAGGAATTAACATACTTGTCGCCTGTTCAATTATTATAACAGGAAAACTGAAAAGTGATATATGACATTGTACAGCACAGGAACAAGTTTCCATCGAAAGAACAGAAAAGCAAAGCAAAATTTTTAAAGGAATTCACATACGTGTCGCCTGTTCAATTATTATAACAGGAAAACTGAAAAGTGATATAACGCACTGTACAGCACAAGAACAAGTTTCCATCGAAAGAACAGAAAAGCAAAGCACAACTTTTTAAACGAATTCACATACGTTTCGCCTGTTCAATTATTATAACAGGAAAACTGAAAAGTGATATATGACATTGTACAGCACAGGAACAAGTTTCAAATGAAAGAACAAAAAAGAAAATCACTAATTTGTAAACTAAATCACATGTGTGTCGCTCGCTCAATTAGGAATAGAGGGAAACCGAAAAGTGTTATCTCGCACTGTATGGCACAGAAACAAATTTCCAAAGAAAGAACAGAAACGCAAAGCACAACTTTGTAAATTAAATGACATACGTGTCGCCTGTTCAATTATTGTAACAGGAAAACTGAAAAGTGATATAACGCACTGTACAGCACAAGAACAAGTTTCCATCGAAAGAACAGAAAAGCAAAGCACAACTTTTTAAACGAATTCACATACGTGTCGCCTGTTCAATTATTATATCAAGAAAACCGAAAAGTGTTATCTCGCACTGTATGGCACAGAAACAAATTTCCAAAGAAAGAACAGAAACGCAAAGCACAACTTTGTAAATTAAATGACATACGTGTCGCCTGTTCAATTATTATAACAAGAAAACTGAAAAGAGATATAACGCACTGTACAGCACAGGAACAAATTTCCATCGAAAGAACAGAAAAGGAAAGCACAACTTTTTAAAGGAATTCACATACTTTCGCCTGTTCAATTTTTATAACAGGAAAACTGAAAAGTGATATATGACTTTGTACAGCACAGGAACAAGTTTCCATCGAAAGAACAGAAAAGCAAAGCAAAATTTTTAAAGGAATTCACATACGTGTCGCCTGTTCAATTATTATAACAGGAAAACTGAAAAGTGATATATGACATTGTACAGCACAGGAACAAGTTTCAAATGAAAGAACAAAAAAGAAAATCACTAATTTGTAAACTAAATCACATGTGTGTCGCTCGCTCAATTAGGAATACAGGAAAACTGAAAAGAGTTATCTCGCACTGTACGGCACAGAAACAAGTTTCCATTGAAAGAACAGATACACAAAGCAAAACTTTGTAAACTAATTCACATATGTGTCGCCTGTTCAATTATTATAACAGGAAAACTAAAAAGTGATATAACCCAAACCCTAACCCTAACCCTAAGCCCCTAACCCTAACCCTAACCCTAACCCTAACCCTAACCCTAACCCTAAGCACCTAACCCTAATCCTAACCCTAACCCTAACCCTAACCCTAACCCTAACCCCTAACACTAACCCTAACCCTAACCCATAACCCTAACCCCTAACCCTAACCCTAACCCTAACCGTAACCCTAACCATATCCCTTACCCAGCCCTAACCTAACCCTAACCCTAACCCTAAACCTAACACTAAACCTAAGCTAACTTGTTCCTAACAGGAACAAGTTTCCAAGGAAAGAACGTAAATGAAAAGAACTACTTTGTAAACTAAATCACATGTGTGTCGCTCGCTCAATTAGGAATACAGGGAAACCGAAAAGTGTTATCTCGCACTGTATGGCACAGAAACAAATTTTCAAAGAAAGAACATAAACTCAAAGCACAACTTTGTAATTAATTCACATATGTGTCGCCTGTTTAATTATTATAAAAGGAAAACTGAAAAGTGATATAACCGTAACCCTAACCCTTACCCTAAGCCCCTAACCCTAACCATAACCCTAACACTAATCCTAAGCCCCTAACCCTAACCCTAACCCCTAACCCTAACCCTAAACCCTAACCCTAACCCTAACCCTAACCCTAACTGTAACCCTAACCATATCCCTTACCCAGCCCTAACGTAACCCTAACCCTAACCCTAAACCTAACCCTAAACCTAACCCTAACTTGTTCAGGAACAAGTTTCCAAGGAAAGAACGTAAATGAAAAGAACTACTTTGTAAAGTAAATCACATGTGTGTCGCTCGCTCAATTAGGAATACAGGGAAACCGAAAAGTGTTATCTCGCACTGTATGGCACAGAAACAAATTTCCTAAGAAAGAACAGAAACGCAAAGCACAACTTTGTAAATTAAATGACATACGTGTCGCCTGTTCAATTATTATAACAAGAAAACTGAAAAGTGATATAACGCACTGTACATCACAGGAACAAATTTCCATCGAAAGAACAGAAAAGCAAAGCACAACTTTTTAAAGGAATTCACATACTTGTCGCCTGTTCAATTATTATAACAGGAAAACTGAAAAGTGATATATGACATTGTACAGCACAGGAACAAGTTTCCATCGAAAGAACAGAAAAGCAAAGCAAAATTTTTAAAGGAATTCACATACGTGTCGCCTGTTCAATTATTATAACAGGAAAACTGAAAAGTGATATATGACATTGTACAGCACAAGAACAAGTTTCCATCGAAAGAACAGAAAAGCAAAGCACAACTTTTTAAACGAATTCACATACGTTTCGCCTGTTCAATTATTATAACAGGAAAACTGAAAAGTGATATATGACATTGTACAGCACAGGAACAAGTTTCAAATGAAAGAACAAAAAAGAAAATCACTAATTTGTAAACTAAATCACATGTGTGTCGCTCGCTCAATTAGGAATAGAGGGAAACCGAAAAGTGTTATCTCGCACTGTATGGCACAGAAACAAATTTCCAAAGAAAGAACAGAAACGCAAAGCACAACTTTGTAAATTAAATGACATACGTGTCGCCTGTTCAATTATTGTAACAGGAAAACTGAAAAGTGATATAACGCACTGTACAGCACAAGAACAAGTTTCTATCGAAAGAACAGAAAAGCAAAGCACAACTTTTTAAACGAATTCACATACGTGTCGCCTGTTCAATTATTATATCAAGAAAACCGAAAAGTGTTATCTCGCACTGTATGGCACAGAAACAAATTTCCAAAGAAAGAACAGAAACGCAAAGCACAACTTTGTAAATTAAATGACATACGTGTCGCCTGTTCAATTATTATAACAAGAAAACTGAAAAGTGATATAACGCAATTTACAGCACAGGAACAAATTTCCATCGAAAGAACAGAAAAGCACAGCACAACTTTTTAAAGGAATTCACATACTTGTCGCCTGTTCAATTATTATAACAGGAAAACTGAAAAGTGATATATGACATTGTACAGCACAGGAACAAGTTTCCATCGAAAGAACAGAAAAGCAAAGCAAAATTTTTAAAGGAATTCACATACGTGTCGCCTGTTCAATTATTGTAACAGGAAAACTGAAAAGTGATATAACGCACTGTACAGCACAAGAACAAGTTTCCATCGAAAGAACAGAAAAGCAAAGCACAACTTTCTAAACGAATTCACATACGTTTCGCCTGTTCAATTATTATAACAGGAAAACTGAAAAGTGATATATGACATTATACAGCACAGGAACAAGTTTCAAATGGAAGAACAAAAAAGAAAATCACTAATTTGTAAACTAAATCACATGTGTGTCGCTCGCTCAATTAGGAATACAGGAAAACTGAAAAGTGTTATCTCGCACTGTACGGCACAGAAACAAGTTTCCATTGAAAGAACAGATACACAAAGCAAAACTTTGTAAACTAATTCACATATGTGTCGCCTGTTCAATTATTATAACAGGAAAACTGAAATGTGATATAATCCTAACCCTAACCCTAACCATAAGCCGCTAAACCTAACCCTAACCCTAACACTAACCCTAAGCCCCTAACCCTATCCCTAACCCTAACCCTAACCCTAACCCTAACCCCGAACCCTAACCCTAACCCTAACCCCTAACCCTAACCCTAACCCTAACCGTAACCCTAACCATATCCCTTACCCAGCCCTAACCTAACCCTAACACTAACCCTAAACCTAACCCTAACTTGTTCCTAACAGGAACAAGTTTCCAAGGAAAGAACGTAAATGAAAAGAACTACTTTGTAAACTAAATCACATGTGTGTCGCTCGCTCAATTAGGAATACAGGGAAACCGAAAAGTGTTATCTCGCACTGTATGGCACAGAAACAAATTTCCAAAGAAAGAACAGAAACGCAAAGCACAACTTTGTAAATTAAATGACATAGTGTCGCCTCTTCAATTATTATAACAAGAAAACTGAGAAGTGATATAACGCACTGTACAACACAGGGACAAGTTTCCAATGAAACAACAGAAAAGCAAAGCACAACTTTGAAAACTAATTCACATACATGTCACCTGTTAAATTATTATAACAGGAGACCTGAAAAGTGATATAACGCACTGTATAGCACAGGAACTTATTTCCAACGAAAGAACGAAAAAGCAAAGCACTACTCTGTAAACTAATTCACATACGTGTCGCCTGTTCAATTATTATAACAGGAAAACTGAAAAGTGATATATGACATTGTACAGCACAGGAACAAGTTTCCATCGAAAGAACAGAAACGCAAAGGACAACTTTGTAAACTAAATCACATACATGTCGCCCGTTCAATTATTACAACAGGAAAACTGAAAAGTGATATATCACACTGTACAGCACAGAAACAAGTTTCCAACAGAAGAAGAGAAACCCAAAGCACTACTTTGTAAATTAAATCACATGTATGTCACTCACTCAATTAGGAATACGGGAAAACTGAAAAGTGTTATCTCGCACTGTACGGCACAGAAACAAGTTTCCATTGAAAGAACAGAAACTCAAAGCACAACTTTGTAAACTAATTCACATATGTGTCGCCTGTTCAATTATTATAACAGGAAAACTGAAAAGTGATATAACCCTAACCCTAACCCTAAGCCCCTAACCCTAACCCTAACCCTAACCCTAAGCCCCTAACCCTAACCCTAAACCTAACCCTAACCCTAACCCCTAACCCTAACCCTAACCCTAACCCTAACCCTAACCCCTAACCCTAACCCTAACCCTAACCGTAACCCTAACCATATCCCTTACCCAGCCCTAACCTAACTCTAACCCTAACCCTAAACATAACCCTAACTTGTTCCTAACAGGAACAAGTTTCCAAGGAAAGAACGTAAATGAAAAGAACTACTTTGTAAAGTAAATCACATGTGTGTCGCTCGCTCAATTAGGAATACAGGGAAACCGAAAAGTGTTATCTCGCACTGTATGGCACAAAAACAAATTTCCAAAGAAAGAACAGAAACGCAAAGCACAAATTTGTAAATTAAATGACATACGTGTCGCCTGTTCAATTATTATAACAAGAAAACTGAAAAGTGATATAACGCACTGTACAGCACAGGAACAAATTTCCATCGAAAGAAGAGAAAAGCACAGCACAACTTTTTAAAGGAATTCACATACTTGTCGCCTGTTCAATTATTATAACAGGAAAACTGAAAAGTGATATATGACATTGTACAGCACAGGAACAAGTTTCCATCGAAAGAACAGAAAAGCAAAGCAAAATTTTTAAAGGAATTCACATACGTGTCGCCTGTTCAATTATTATAAGAGGAAAACTGAAAAGTGATATAACGCACTGTACAGCACAAGAACAAGTTTCCATCGAAAGAACAGAAAAGCAAAGCACAACTTTTTAAACGAATACACATACGTTTCGCCTGTTCAATTATTGTATCAGGAAAACTGAAAAGTGATATATGACATTGTACAGCACAGGAACAAGTTTCAAATGAAAGAACAAAAAAGAAAATCACTAATTTGTAAACTAAATCACATGTGTGTCGCTCGCTCAATTAGGAATACAGGGAAACCGAAAAGTGTTATCTCGCACTGTATGGCACAGAAACAAATTTCCAAAGAAAGAACAGAAACGCAAAGCACAACTTTGTAAATTAAATGACATACGTGTCGCCTGTTCAATTATTATAACAAGAAAACTGAAAAGAGATATAACGCACTGTACAGCACAGGAACAAATTTCCATCGAAAGAACAGAAAAGCAAAGCACAACTTTTTAAAGGAATTCACATACTTTCGCCTGTTCAATTTTTATAACAGGAAAACTGAAAAGTGATATATGACATTGTACAGCACAGGAACAAGTTTCCATCGAAAGAACAGAAAAGCAAAGCAAAATTTTTAAAGGAATTCACATACGTGTCGCCTGTTCAATTATTATAACAGGAAAACTGAAAAGTGATATATGACATTGTACAGCACAGGAACAGGTTTCAAATGAAAGAACAAAAAAGAAAATCACTAATTTGTAAACTAAATCACATGTGTGTCGCTCGCTAAATTAGGAATACAGGAAAACTGAAAAGTGTTATCTCGCACTGTACGGCACAGAAACAAGTTTCCAAAGAAAGAACAGATACACAAAGAAAACTTTGTAAACTAATTCACATATGTGTCGCCTGTTCAATTATTATAACAGGAAAACTGAAAAGTGATATAACCCTAACCCTAACCCTAACCCTAAGCCCCTAACCCTAACCCTAACACTAACACTAACCCTAAGCCCCTAACACTAACCCTAACCCTAACCCTAAACCTAACCCCTAACCCTAACCCTAACCCCTAACCCTAACCCTAACCGTAACCCTAACAATATCCCTTACCCAGCCCTAACCTAACCCTAACCCTAACCCTAAACCTAACCCTAAACCTAACCCTAACTTGTTCAGGAACAAGTTTCCAAGGAAAGAACATAAATGAAAAGAACTACTTTGTAAAGTAAAGCACATGTGTGTCGCTCGCTCAATTAGGAATACAGGAAAAAAGAAAAGAGTTATCTCGCACTGTACGGCACAGAAACAAGTTTCCATTGAAAGAACAGATACACAAAGCAAAACTTTGTAAACTAATTCACATATGTGTCGCCTGTTCAATTATTATAACAGGAAAACTAAAAAGTGATATAACCCTAACCCTAACCCTAAACCTAACCCTAAGCCCCTAACCCTAACCCTAACCCTAACCCTAACCCTAACCCTAAGCCCCTAACCCTAACCCTAACCCTAACCCCAAACCCTAACCCTAACCCTAACCCCTAACCCTAACCCTAACCCTAACCGTAACCCTAACCATATCCCTTCCCAGCCCTAACCTAACCCTAACCCTAACCCTAAACCTAACCCTAAACCTAACCCTAACTTTTTCCTAACAGGAACAAGTTTAAAAGGAAAGAAGGTAAATGAAAAGAACTACTTTGTAAACTAAATCACATGTGTGTCGCTCACTCAATTAGGAATACAGGAAAAAAGAAAAGTGTTATCTCGCACTGTACGGCACAAAAACAAGTTTCCATTGAAAGAACAGAAACTCAAAGCACAACTTTGTAAACTAATTCACATATGTGTCGCCTGTTCAAATTATTATAACAGGAAAACTGAAAAGTGATATAACCCTAACCCTAACCCTAACACTAAGCCCCTAACCCTAACCCTAACCCTAACATTAACCCTAAGCCCCTAAACCTAACCCTAACCCTAACCCTAACCCTAACCCCTAACCCTAACCGTAACCCCTAACCCTAACCCTAACCCTAACCGTAACCCTAATCATATCCCTTACCCAGCCCTAACCTAACCCTAACCCTAACCCTAAACCTAACCCTAAACCTAACCCTAACTTGTTCAGGAACAAGTTTCCAAGGAAAGAACATAAATGAAAAGAACTACTTTGTAAAGTAAATCACATGTGTGTCGCTTGCTCAATTAGGAATACAGGCAAACCGAAAAGGGTTATCTCGCACTGTATGGCACAGAAACAAATATCCAAAGAAAGAACAGAAACGCAAAGCACAACTTTGTAAATTAAATGACATATGTGTCGCCTGTTCAATTATTATAACAAGAAAACTGAAAAGTGATATAAAGCACTGTACAGCACAGGAACAAATTTCCATTGAAAGAACAGAAAAGCAAAGCCCAACTTTTTAAAGGAATTCACATACTTGTCGCCTGTTCAATTATTATAACAGGAAAACTCAAAAGTGATATATGACATTGTACAGCACAGGAACAAGTTTCCATCGAAAGAACAGAAAAGCAAAGCAAAATTTTTAAAGGAATTCACATACGTGTCGCCTGTTCAATTATTATAACAGGAAAACTGAAAAGTGATATAACGCACTGTACAGCACAAGAACAAGTTTCCATCGAAAGAACGGAAAAGCAAAGCACAACTTTTTAAACGAATTCACATACGTTTCGCCTGTTCAATTTTATAACAGGAAAACTGAAAAGTGATATATGACATTGTACAGCACAGGAACAAGTTTCAAATGAAAGAACAAAAAAGAAAATCACTAATTTGTAAACTAAATCACATGTGTGTCGCTCGCTCAATTAGGAATACAGGAAAACTGAAAAGTGTTATCTCGCACTGTACGGCACAGAAACAAGTTTCCATTGAAAGAACAGATACACAAAGCAAAACTTTGGAAACTAATTCACATATGTGTCGCCTGTTCAATTATTATAACAGGAAAACTAAAAAGTGATATAACCCTAACCCTAACCCTAACCCTAAGCCCCTAACCCTAACCCTAACCCTAACCCTAACCCTAAGCCCCTAACCCTAACCCTAACCCTAACCCCTAACCCTAACCCTAACCCTAACCCCTAACCCTAACCCTAACCCTAACCGTAACCCTAACCATATCCCTTCCCAGCCCTAACCTAACCCTAACCCTAACCCTAAACCTAACCCTAAACCTAAACCTAACTTGTTCCTAACAGGAACAAGTTTAAAAGGAAAGAACGTAAATGAAAAGAACTACTTTGTAAACTAAATCACATGTGTGTCGCTCACTCAATTAAGAATACGGGAAAACTGAAAAGTGTTATCTCGCACTGTACGGCACAGAAACAAGTTTCCATTGAAAGAACAGAAACTCAAAGCACAACTTTGTAAACTAATTCACATATGTGTCACCTGTTCAATTATTATAACAGGAAAACTGAAAAGTGATATAACCCTAACCCTAACCCTAACACTAAGCCCCTAACCCTAACCCTAACCCTAACACTAACCCTAAGCCCCTAAACCTAAACCTAACCCTAACCCTAACCCTAACCCCTAACCCTAACACTAACCCCTAACCCTAACCGTAACCCTAATCATATCCCTTACCCAGCCCTAACCTACCCCTAACCCTAACCCTAACCCTAACCCTAACCCTAAACCTAACCCTAACTTGTTCAGGAACAAGTTTCCAAGGAAAGAACGTAAATGAAAAGAACTACTTTGTAAAGTAAATCACATGTGTGTCGCTCGCTCAATTAGGAATACAGGGAAACCGAAAAGTGTTATCTCGCACTGTATGGCACATAAACAAATTTCCAAAGAAAGAACAGAAACGCAAAGCACAACTTTGTAAATTAAATGACATACGTGTCGCCTGTTCAATTATTATAACAAGAAAACTGAAAAGTGATATAACGCACTGTACAGCACAGGAACAAATTTCCATCGAAAGAACAGAAAAGCAAAGCACAACTTTTTAAAGGAATTCACATACTTGTCGCCTGTTCAATTATTATAACAGGAAAACTGAAAAGTGATATATGACATTGTACAGCACAGGAACAAGTTTCCATCGAAAGAACAGAAAAGCAAAGCAAAATTTTTAAAGGAATTCACATACGTGTCGCCTGTTCAATTATTATAACAGGAAAACTGAAAATTGATATAACGCACTGTACAGCACAAGAACAAGTTTCCATCAAAGAACAGAAAAGCAAAGCACAACTTTTTAAACGAATTCACATACGTTTCGCCTGTTCAATTATTATAACTGGAAAACTGAAAAGTGATATATGAGATTGTACAGCACAGGAACAATTTTCAAATGAAAGAACAAAAAAGAAAATCACTAATTTGTAAAGTAAATCACATGTGTGTCGCTCGCTCAATTAGGAATACAGGAAAACTGAAAAGTGTTATCTCGCACTATACGGCACAGAAACAAGTTTCCATTGAAAGAACAGATACACAAAGCAAAACTTTGTAAACTAATTCACATATGTGTCGCCTGTTCAATTATTATAACAGGAAAACTGAAATGTGATATAACCCTAACCCTAACCCTAACCCTAAGCCCCTAACCCTAACCCTAACCCTAACCCTAAGCCCCTAACCCTAACCCTAACCCTAACCCTAACCCCTAACCCTAACCCTAACCCTAACCCCTAACCCTAAGCCCCTAACCCTAACCGCTAACCCTAACCCTAACCCTAACCCCTAACCCTAAAGCTAACCCTAACCGTAACCCTAACCATATCCCTTACCCAACCCTAAACTAACCCTAACTCTAACCCTAAACCTAACCCTAAACCTAACTCTAACTTGTTCCTAACATGAACAAGTTTCCAAGGAAAGAACGTAAATGAAAAGAACTACTTTGTAAGCTAAATCACATGTGTGTCGCTCGCTCAATTAGGAATACAGGGAAACCGAAGTGTTATCTCGCACAGTATGGCACAGAAACAAATTTCCAAAGAAAGAACAGAAACTCAAAGCACAACTTTGTAAACTAATTCACATATGTTTCGCCTGTTCAATTATTATAAAAGGAAAACTGAAAAGTGATATAACCCTATCCCTAACCCTAACCCTAAGCCCCTAACCCTAACCCTGACCCTAACACTAACCCTAAGCCCCTAAACCTAACCCTAACCCTAACCCTAACCCCTAACCCTAACCCTAACCCCAAACCCTAACCCTAACCCTAACCGTAACCCTAACCATATCCCTTACCCAGCCCTAACCTAACCCTAACCCTAACCCTAAACCTAACCCTAAACCTAACCCTAACTTGTTCCTAACAGGAACAAGTTTCCAAGGAAAGAACGTAAATGAAAAGAACTACTTTGTAAACTAAATCACATGTGTGTCGCTCGCTCAATTAGGAATACAGGGAAACCGAAAAGTGTTATCTCGCACTGTATGGCACAGAAACAAATTTCCAAAGAAAGAACAGAAACACAAAGCACAACGTTGTAAATTAAATGACATACGTGTCGCCTGTTCAATTATTATAACAAGAAAACTGAAAAGTGATATAACGCACTGTAGAGCACAGGAACAAATTTTCATCGAAGGAACAGAAAAGCAAAGCACAACTTTTTAAAGGAATTCACATACGTGTCGCCTGTTCAATTATTATAACAGGAAAACTGAAAAGTGATATAACGCACTGTACAGCACAGGAACAAGTTTCCATCGAAAGAACAGAAAAGCAAAGCACAACTTTTTAAACGAATTCACATACGTTTCGCCTGTTCAATTTTATAACAGGAAAACTGAAAAGTGATATATGACATTGTACAGCACAGGAACAAGTTTCAAATGAAAGAACAAAAAAGAAAATCACTAATTTGTAAAGTAAATCACATGTGTGTCGCTCGATCAATTAGGAATACAGGAAAACTGAAAAGTGTTATCTCGCACTGTATAGCACAGAAACAAGTTTCCATTGAAAGAACAGATACACAAAGCAAAACTTTGTAAACTAATTCACATATGTGTCGCCTGTTCAATTATTATAACAGGAAAACTAAAAAGTGATATAACCCTAACCCTAACCCTAACCCTAACCCTAACCCTAACCCTAAGCCCCTAACCCTAACCCTAACCCTTACCCCTAACCCTAACCCTAACCCTAACCCCTAACCCTAACCCTAACCCTAACCGTAACCCTAACCATATCCCTTCCCAGCCCTAACCTAACCCTAACCCTAACCCTAAACCTAACCCTAAACCTAACCCTAACTTGTTCCTAACAGGAACAAGTTTAAAAGGAAAGAACGTAAATGAAAAGAACTACATTGTAAACTAAATCACACGTGTGTCGCTCACTCAATTAAGAATACGGGAAAACTGAAAAGTGTTATCTCGCACTGTACGGCACAGAAACAAGTTTCCATTGAAAGAACAGAAACTCAAAGCACAACTTTGTAAACTAATTCACATATGTGTCACCTGTTCAATTATTATAACAGGAAAACTGAAAAGTGATATAACCCTAACCCTAACCCTAACCCTAAGCCCCTAACCCTAACCCTAACTCTAACACTAACCCTAAGCCCCTAAACCTAAACCTAACCCTAACCCTAACCCTAACCCCTAACCCTAACCCTAACCCCTAACCCTAACCCTAACCCAAACCTTAACCCTAATCATATCCCTTACCCAGCCCTAAACTAACCATAACCCTAACCCTAAACCTAACCCTAAACCTAACCCTAACTTGTTAAGGAACAAGTTTCCAAGGAAAGAACGTAAATGAAAAGAACTACTTTGTAAAGTAAATCACATGTGTGTCGCTAGCTCAATTAGGAATACAGGGAAACTGAAAAGTGTTATCTCGCACTGTATGGCACAGAAACAAATTTCCAAAGAAAGAACAGAAACGCAAAGCACAACTTTGTAAATTAAATGACATACGTGTCGCCTGTTCAATTATTATAACAAGAAAACTGAAAAGTGATATAACGCACTGTACAGCACAGGAACAAATTTCCATCGAAAGAAGAGAAAAGCAAAGCACAACTTTTTAAAGGAATTCACATACTTGTCGCCTGTTCAATTATTATAACAGGAAAACTGAAAAGTGATATATGACATTGTACAGCACAGGAACAAGTTTCCATCGAAAGAACAGAAAAGCAAAGCAAAATTTTTAAAGGAATTCACATACGTGTCGCCTGTTCAATTATTATAACAGGAAAACTGAAAATTGATATAACGCACTGTACAGCACAAGAACAAGTTTCCATCAAAGAACAGAAAAGCAAAGCACAACTTTTTAAACGAATTCACATACGTTTCGCCTGTTCAATTATTATAACAGGAAAAATGAAAAGTGATATATGACATTGTACAGCACAGGAACAAGTTTCAAATGAAAGAACAAAAAAGAAATCACTAATTTGTAAACTAAATCACATGTGTGTCGCTCGCTCAATTAGGAATACAGGGAAACCGAAAAGTGTTATCTCGCACTGTATGGCACAGAAACAAATTTCCAAAGAAAGAACAGAAACGCAAAGCACAACTTTGTAAATTAAATGACATACGTGTCGCCTGTTCAATTATTATAACAAGAAAACTGAAAAGTGATATAACGCACTGTACAGCACAGGAACAAATTTCCATCGAAAGAAGAGAAAAGCAAAGCACAACTTTTTAAAGGAATTCACATACTTGTCGCCTGTTCAATTATTATAACAGGAAAACTGAAAAGTGATATATGACATTGTACAGCACAGGAACAAGTTTCCATCGAAAGAACAGAAAAGCAAAGCAAAATTTTTAAAGGAATTCACATACGTGTCGCCTGTTCAATTATTATAACAGGAAAACTGAAAATTGATATAACGCACTGTACAGCACAAGAACAAGTTTCCATCGAAAGAACAGAAAAGCAAAGCACAACTTTTTAAACGAATTCACATACGTTTCACCTGTTCAATTATTATAACAGGAAAACTGAAAAGTGATATATGAGATTGTACAGCACAGGAACAAGTTTCAAATGAAAGAACAAAAAAGAAAATAACTAATTTGTAAACTAAATCACATGTGTGTCGCTCGCTCAATTAGGAATACAGGAAAACTGAAATGTGTTATCTCGCACTGTACGGCACAGAAACAAGTTTCCATTGAAAGAACAGATACACAAAGCAAAACTTTGTAAACTAATTCACATATGTGTCGCCTGTTCAATTATTATAACAGGAAAACTGAAAAGTGATATAACCCTAACCCTAACCCTAGCTCTAAGCCCCTAACCCTAACCCGAACCCTAACCCTAACCCTAACCCTAACTCTAAGCCCCTAACCCTAACCCTAACCCTAACCCTAACCCCTAACCCTAACCCTAACCCTAACCCTAACCCCTAACCCTAACCGTAACCCTAACCATATCCCTTACCCAGCCCTAAACTAACCCTAACCCTAAACCTAAACCTAACCCTAAACCTAACCCTAACTTGTTCCTAACAGGTTCCAAGGAAAGAACGTAAATGAAAAGAACTACTTTGTAAACTAAATCACATGTGTGTCGCTCACTCAATTAGGAATACGGGAAAACTGAAAAGTGTTATCTCGCACTGTACGGCACAGAAACAAGTTTCCATTTTAAGAACAGAAACTCAAAGCACAACTTTGTAAACTAATTCACATATGTGTCGCCTGTTCAATTATTATAACAGGAAAACTGAAAAGTGATATAACCCTAACCCTAACCCTAACCCTAAGCCCCTAACCCTAACCCTGACCCTAACACAAACCCTAAGCCCCTAACCCTAAACCTAACCCTAACCCTAACCCCTAACCCTAACCCTAACCCTAACCCCAAACCCTAACCCTAACCCTAACCGTAACCCTAACCATATCCCTTACCCAGCCCTAACCTAACCCTAACCCTAACCCTAACCCTAACCCTAAACCTAACCCTAATTTGTTCCTAACAGGAACAAGTTTCCAAGGAAAGAACGTAAATGAAAAGAACTACTTTGTAAACTAAATCACATGTGTGTCGCTCGCTCAATTAGGAATACAGGGAAACCGAAAAGTATTATCTCGCACTGTATGGCACAGAAACAAATTTCCAAAGAAAGAACAGAAACGCAAAGCAGAACTTTGTAAATTAAATGACATACGTGTCGCCTGTTCAATTATTATAACAAGAAAACTGAAAAGTGATATAACGCACTGTACAGCACAGGAACAAATTTTCATTGAAAGAACAGAAAAGCAAAGCACAACTTTTTAAAGGAATTCACATACGTGTCGCCTGTTCAATTATTGTAACAGGAAAACTGAAAAGTGATATATGACATTGTACAGCACAGGAACAAGTTTCCATCGAAAGAACAGAAAAGCAAAGCAAAATTTTTAAAGGAATTCACATACATGTCGCCTGTTCAATTATTATAACAGGAAAACTGAAAAGTGATATAACGCACTGTACAGCACAAGAACAAGTTTCCATCAAAGAACAGAAAAGCAAAGCACAACTTTTTAAACGAATTCACATACGTTTCTCCTGTTCAATTATTATAACAGGAAAACTGAAAAGTGATATATGACATTGTACAGCACAGGAACAAGTTTCAAATGAAAGAACAAAAAAGAAAATCACTAATTTGTAAACTAAATCACATGTGTGTCGCTCGCTCAATTAGGAATACAGGGAAACCGAAAAGTGTTATCGCGCACTGTATGGCACAGAAACAAATTTCCAAAGAAGAACAGAAACGCAAAGCACAACTTTGTAAATTAAATGACATACGTGTCGCCTGTTCAATTATTATAACAAGAAAAGTGAAAAGTGATATAACGCACTGTACAGCACAGGATCAAATTTCCATTGAAAGAACAGAAACGCAAAGCACAACTTTGTAAATTAAATGACATACGTGTCGTCTGTTCAATTATTATAACAGGAAAACTGAAAAGTGATATAACGCACTGTACAGCACAGGAACAAGTTTCCATCGAAAGAACAGAAAAGCCAAGCAAAATTTTTAAAGGAATTGACATACGTGTCGCCTGTTCAATTATTATAACAGGAAAACTGAAAATTGATATAACGCACTGTACAGCACAAGAACAAGTTTCCATCGAAAGAACAGAAAAGCAAAGCACAACTTTTTAAACGAATTCACATACGTTTCACCTGTTCAATTATTATAACAGGAAAACTGAAAAGTGATATATGAGATTGTACAGCACAGGAACAAGTTTCAAATGAAAGAACAAAAAAGAAAATCACTAATTTGTAAACTAAATCACATGTGTGTCGCTCGCTCAATTAGGAATACAGGAAAACTGAAAAGTGTTATCTCGCACTGTATGGCACAGAAACAAGTTTCCATTGAAAGAACAGATACACAAAGCAAAACTTTGTAAACTAATTCACATATGTGTCGCCTGTTAAATTATTATAACAGGAAAACTGAAATGTGATATAACCCTAACCCTAACCCTAACCCTAAGCCCCTAACCGTAACCCTAACCCTAACCCTAACCCTAAGCCCCTAACCCTAACCCTAACCCTAACCCTAACCCCTAACCCTAACCCTAACCCTAACCCCTAACCCTAAGCCCCTAACCCTAACCGCTAACCCTAACCCTAACCCTAACCCCTAACCCTAAACCTAACCCTAACCGTAACCCTAACCATATCCCTTACCCAACCCTAAACTAACCCTAACTCTAACCCTAAACCTAACCCTAAACCTAACTCTAACTTGTTCCTAACATGAACAAATTTCCAAGGAAAGAACGTAAATGAAAAGAACTACTTTGTAAACTAAATCACATGTGTGTCGCTCGCTCAATTAGGAATACAGGGAAACGGAAGTGTTATCTCGCACAGTATGGCACAGAAACAAATTTCCAAAGAAAGAACAGAAACTCAAAGCACAACTTTGTAAACTAATTTACATATGTGTCGCCTGTTCAATTATTATAAAAGGAAAACTGAAAAGTGATATAACCCTATCCCTAACCCTAACCCTAAGCCCCTAACCCTAACCCTGACCCTAACACTAACCCTAAGCCCCTAACCCTAACCCTAACCCTAACCCTAACCCCTAACCTTAACCCTAACCCCAAACCCTAACCCTAACCCTAACCGTAACCCTAACCATATCCCTTACCCAGCCCTAACCTAACCCTAACCCTAACCCTAAACCTAACCCTAAACCTAACTTGTTCCTAACAGGAACAAGTTTCCAAGGAAAGAACGTAAATGAAAAGAACTACTTTGTAAACTAAATCACATGTGTGTCGCTCGCTCAATTAGGTATACAGGGAAACCGAAAAGTGTTATCTCGCACTGTATGGCACAGAAACAAATTTCCAAAGAAAGAACAGAAACACAAAGCACAACTTTGTAAATTAAATGACATACGTGTCGCCTTTTCAATTATTATAACAAGAAAACTGAAAAGTGATATAACGCACTGTAGAGCACAGGAACAAGATTCCATCGAAAGAACAGAAAAGCAAAGCACAACTTTTTAAAGGAATTCACATACGTGTCGCCTGTTCAATTATTATAACGGGAAAACTGAAAAGTGATATATGACATTGTACAGCACAGGAACAAGTTTCAAATGAAAGAACAAAAAAGAAAATCACTAATTTGTAAACTAAATCACATGTGTGTCCTTCGCTCAATTAGGATTACAGGGAAACCGAAAAGTGTTATCTCGCACTGTATGGCACAGAAACAAATTTCCAAAGAAAGAACAGAAACGCAAAGCACAACTTTGTAAATTAAATGACATACGTGTCGCCTGTTCAATTATTATAACAAGAAAACTGAAAAGTGATATAACGCACTGTACAGCACAGGAACAAATTTCCATCGAAAGAAGAGAAAAGCAAAGCACAACTTTTTAAAGGAATTCACATACTTGTTGCCTGTTCAATTATTATAACAGGAAAACTGAAAAGTGATATATGACATTGTACAGCACAGGAACAAGTTTCCATCGAAAGAACAGAAAAGCAAAGCAAAATTTTTAAAGGAATTCACATACGTGTCGCCTGTTCAATTATTATAACAGGAAAACTGAAAATTGATATATGACATTGTACAGCACAGGAACAGGTTTCAAATGAAAGAACAAAAAAGAAAATCACTAATTTGTAAAGTAAATCACATGTGTGTCGCTCGCTCAATTAGGAATACAGGAAAACTGAAAAGTGTTATCTCGCACTGTACGGCACAGAAACAAGTTTCCATTGAAAGAACAGATACACAAAGCAAAACTTTGTAAACTAATTCACATATGTGTCGCCTGTTCAATTATTATAACAGGAAAACTGAAAAGTGATATAACCCTAACCCTAACCCTAACACTAAGCCCCTAACCCTAACCCTAACCCTAACATTAACCCTAAGCCCCTAAACCTAACCCTAACCCTAACCCTAACCCTAACCCCTAACCCTAACCGTAACCCCTAACCCTAACCCTAACCCTAACCGTAACCCTAATCATATCCCTTACCCAGCCCTAACCTAACCCTAACCCTAACCCTAAACCTAACCCTAAACCTAACCCTAACTTGTTCAGGAACAAGTTTCCAATGAAAGAACATAAATGAAAAGAACTACTTTGTAAAGTAAATCACATGTGTGTCGCTTGCTCAATTAGGAATACAGGCAAACCGAAAAGGGTTATCTCGCACTGTATGGCACAGAAACAAATATCCAAAGAAAGAACAGAAACGCAAAGCACAACTTTGTAAATTAAATGACATATGTGTCGCCTGTTCAATTATTATAACAAGAAAACTGAAAAGTGATATAAAGCACTGTACAGCACAGGAACAAATTTCCATTGAAAGAACAGAAAAGCAAAGCACAACTTTTTAAAGGAATTCACATACTTGTCGCCTGTTCAATTATTATAACAGGAAAACTGAAAAGTGATATATGACATTGTACAGCACAGGAAAAAGTTTCCATCGAAAGAACAGAAAAGCAAAGCAAAATTTTTAAAGGAATTCACATACGTGTCGCCTGTTCAATTATTATAACAGGAAAACTGAAAAGTGATATAACACACTGTACAGCACAAGAACAAGTTTCCATCGAAAGAACGGAAAAGCAAAGCACAACTTTTTAAACGAATTCACATACGTTTCGCCTGTTCAATTTTATAACAGGAAAACTGAAAAGTGATATATGACATTGTACAGCACAGGAACAAGTTTCAAATGAAAGAACAAAAAAGAAAATCACTAATTTGTAAACTAAATCACATGTGTGTCGCTCGCTCCATTAGGAATACAGGAAAACTGAAAAGTGATATATGACATTGTACAGCACAGGAACAAGTTTCAAATGAAAGAACAAAAAAGAAAATCACTAATTTGTAAACTAAATCACATGTGTGTCGCTCGCTCAATTAGGAATACAGGAAAACTGAAAAGTGTTATCTCGCACTGTACGGCACAGAAACAAGTTTCCATTGAAAGAACAGATACACAAAGCAAAACTTTGGAAACTAATTCACATATGTGTCGCCTGTTCAATTATTATAACAGGAAAACTAAAAAGTGATATAACCCTAACCCTAACCCTAACCCTAAGCCCCTAACCCTAACCCTAACCCTAACCCTAACCCTAAGCCCCTAACCCTAACCCTAACCCTAACCCCTAACCCTAACCCTAACCCTAACCCCTAACCCTAACCCTAACCCTAACCGTAACCCTAACCATATCCCTTCCCAGCCCTAACCTAACCCTAACCCTAACCCTAAACCTAACCCTAAACCTAAACCTAACTTGTTCCTAACAGGAACAAGTTTAAAAGGAAAGAACGTAAATGAAAAGAACTACTTTGTAAACTAAATCACATGTGTGTCGCTCACTCAATTAAGAATACGGGAAAACTGAAAAGTGTTATCTCGCACTGTACGGCACAGAAACAAGTTTCCATTGAAAGAACAGAAACTCAAAGCACAACTTTGTAAACTAATTCACATATGTGTCACCTGTTCAATTATTATAACAGGAAAACTGAAAAGTGATATAACCCTAACCCTAACCCTAACACTAAGCCCCTAACCCTAACCCTAACCCTAACACTAACCCTAAGCCCCTAAACCTAAACCTAACCCTAACCCTAACCCTAACCCCTAACCCTAACACTAACCCCTAACCCTAACCGTAACCCTAATCATATCCCTTACCCAGCCCTAACCTACCCCTAACCCTAACCCTAACCCTAACCCTAACCCTAAACCTAACCCTAACTTGTTCAGGAACAAGTTTCCAAGGAAAGAACGTAAATGAAAAGAACTACTTTGTAAAGTAAATCACATGTGTGTCGCTCGCTCAATTAGGAATACAGGGAAACCGAAAAGTGTTATCTCGCACTGTATGGCACATAAACAAATTTCCAAAGAAAGAACAGAAACGCAAAGCACAACTTTGTAAATTAAATGACATACGTGTCGCCTGTTCAATTATTATAACAAGAAAACTGAAAAGTGATATAACGCACTGTACAGCACAGGAACAAATTTCCATCGAAAGAACAGAAAAGCAAAGCACAACTTTTTAAAGGAATTCACATACTTGTCGCCTGTTCAATTATTATAACAGGAAAACTGAAAAGTGATATATGACATTGTACAGCACAGGAACAAGTTTCCATCGAAAGAACAGAAAAGCAAAGCAAAATTTTTAAAGGAATTCACATACGTGTCGCCTGTTCAATTATTATAACAGGAAAACTGAAAATTGATATAACGCACTGTACAGCACAAGAACAAGTTTCCATCAAAGAACAGAAAAGCAAAGCACAACTTTTTAAACGAATTCACATACGTTTCGCCTGTTCAATTATTATAACTGGAAAACTGAAAAGTGATATATGAGATTGTACAGCACAGGAACAATTTTCAAATGAAAGAACAAAAAAGAAAATCACTAATTTGTAAAGTAAATCACATGTGTGTCGCTCGCTCAATTAGGAATACAGGAAAACTGAAAAGTGTTATCTCGCACTATACGGCACAGAAAAAAGTTTCCATTGAAAGAACAGATACACAAAGCAAAACTTTGTAAACTAATTCACATATGTGTCGCCTGTTCAATTATTATAACAGGAAAACTGAAATGTGATATAACCCTAACCCTAACCCTAACCCTAAGCCCCTAACCCTAACCCTAACCCTAACCCTAAGCCCCTAACCCTAACCCTAACCCTAACCCTAACCCCTAACCCTAACCCTAACCCCTAACCCTAAGCCCCTAACCCTAACCGCTAACCCTAACCCTAACCCTAACCCCTAACCCTAAAGCTAACCCTAACCGTAACCCTAACCATATCCCTTACCCAACCCTAAACTAACCCTAACTCTAACCCTAAACCTAACCCTAAACCTAACTCTAACTTGTTCCTAACATGAACAAGTTTCCAAGGAAAGAACGTAAATGAAAAGAACTACTTTGTAAACTAAATCACATGTGTGTCGCTTGCTCAATTAGGAATACAGGGAAACCGAAGTGTTATCTCGCACAGTATGGCACAGAAACAAATTTCCAAAGAAAGAACAGAAACTCAAAGCACAACTTTGTAAACTAATTTACATATGTTTCGCCTGTTCAATTATTATAAAAGGAAAACTGAAAAGTGATATAACCCTATCCCTAACCCTAACCCTAAGCCCCTAACCCTAACCCTGACCCTAACACTAACCCTAAGCCCCTAAACCTAACCCTAACCCTAACCCTAACCCCTAACCCTAACCCTAACCCCTAACCCTAACCCTAACCCTAACCGTAAACCTAACCATATCCCTTACCCAGCCCTAACCTAACCCTAACCCTAACCCTAAACCTAACCCTAAACCTAACCCTAACTTGTTCCTAACAGGAACAAGTTTCCAAGGAAAGAACGTAAATGAAAAGAACTACTTTGTAAACTAAATCACATGTGTGTCGCTCGCTCAATTAGGAATACAGGGAAACCGAAAAGTGTTATCTCGCACTGTATGGCACAGAAACAAATTTCCAAAGAAAGAACAGAAACACAAAGCACAACTTTGTAAATTAAATGACATACGTGTCGCCTGTTCAATTATTATAACAAGAAAACTGAAAAGTGATATAACGCACTGTAGAGCACAGGAACAAATTTTCATCGAAAGAACAGAAAAGCAAAGCACAACTTTTTAAAGGAATTCACATACGTGTCGCCTGTTCAATTATTATAACAGGAAAACTGAAAAGTGATATAACGCACTGTACAGCACAGGAACAAGTTTCCATCGAAAGAACAGAAAAGCAAAGCACAACTTTTTAAACGAATTCACATACGTTTCGCCTGTTCAATTTTATAACAGGAAAACTGAAAAGTGATATATGACATTGTACAGCACAGGAACAAGTTTCAAATGAAAGAACAAAAAAGAAAATCACTAATTTGTAAACTAAATCACATGTGTGTCGCTCGATCAATTAGGAATACAGGAAAACTGAAAAGTGTTATCTCGCACTGTATAGCACAGAAACAAGTTTCCATTGAAAGAACAGATGCACAAAGCAAAACTTTGTAAACTAATTCACATATGTGTCGCCTGTTCAATTATTATAACAGGAAAACTAAAAAGTGATATAACCCTAACCCTAACCCTAACCCTAACCCTAACCCTAACCCTAACCCTAACCCTAACCCTAAGCCCCTAACCCTAACCCTAACCCTAACCCCTAACCCTAACCCTAACCCTAACCCCTAACCCTAACCCTAACCCTAACCGTAACCCTAACCATATCCCTTCCCAGCCCTAACCTAACCCTAACCCTAACCCTAAACCTAACCCTAAACCTAACCCTAACTTGTTCCTAACAGGAACAAGTTTAAAAGGAAAGAACGTAAATGAAAAGAACTACATTGTAAACTAAATCACACGTGTGTCGCTCACTCAATTAAGAATACGGGAAAACTGAAAAGTGTTATCTCGCACTGTACGGCACAGAAACAAGTTTCCATTGAAAGAACAGAAACTCAAAGCACAACTTTGTAAACTAATTCACATATGTGTCACCTGTTCAATTATTATAACAGGAAAACTGAAAAGTGATATAACCCTAACCCTAACCCTAACCCTAAGCCCCTAACCCTAACCCTAACTCTAACACTAACCCTAAGCCCCTAAACCTAAACCTAACCCTAACCCTAACCCTAACCCCTAACCCTAACCCTAACCCCTAACCCTAACCCTAACCCAAACCGTAACCCTAATCATATCCCTTACCCAGCCCTAAACTAATCCTAACCCTAACCCTAAACCTAACCCTAAACCTAACCCTAACTTGTTAAGGAACAAGTTTCCAAGGAAAGAACGTAAATGAAAAGAACTACTTTGTAAAGTAAATCACATGTGTGTCGCTAGCTCAATTAGGAATACAGGGAAACTGAAAAGTGTTATCTCGCACTGTATGGCACAGAAACAAATTTCCAAAGAAAGAACAGAAACGCAAAGCACAACTTTGTAAATTAAATGACATACGTGTCGCCTGTTCAATTATTATAACAAGAAAACTGAAAAGTGATATAACGCACTGTACAGCACAGGAACAAATTTCCATCGAAAGAACAGAAAAGCAAAGCAAAATTTTTAAAGGAATTCACATACGTGTCGCCTGTTCAATTATTATAACAGGAAAACTGAAAATTGATATAACGCACTGTACAGCACAAGAACAAGTTTCCATCGAAAGAACAGAAAAGCAAAGCACAACTTTTTAAACGAATTCACATACGTTTCACCTGTTCAATTATTATAACAGGAAAACTGAAAAGTGATATATGAGATTGTACAGCACAGGAACAAGTTTCAAATGAAAGAACAAAAAAGAAAATAACTAATTTGTAAACTAAATCACATGTGTGTCGCTCGCTCAATTAGGAATACAGGAAAACTGAAATGTGTTATCTCGCACTGTACGGCAAAGAAACAAGTTTCCATTGAAAGAACAGATACACAAAGCAAAACTTTGTAAACTAATTCACATATGTGTCGCCTGTTCAATTATTATAACAGGAAAACTGAAAAGTGATATAACACTAACCCTAACCCTAGCTCTAAGCCCCTAACCATAACCCGAACCCTAACCCTAACCCTAACCCTAACTCTAAGCCCCTAACCCTAACCCTAACCCTAACCCTAACCCCTAACCCTAACCCTAACCCTAACCCTAACCCTAACCCCTAACCCTAACCGTAACCCTAACCATATCCCTTACCCAGCCCTAAACTAACCCTAACCCTAAACCTAAACCTAACCCTAAACCTAACCCTAACTTGTTCCAACAGGTTCCAAGGAAAGAACGTAAATGAAAAGAACTACTTTGTAAACTAAATCACATGTGTGTCGCTCACTCAATTAGGAATACGGGAAAACTGAAAAGTGTTATCTCGCACTGTACGGCACAGAAACATGTTTCCATTTTAAGAACAGAAACTCAAAGCACAACTTTGTAAACTAATTCACATATGTGTCGCCTGTTCAATTATTATAACAGGAAAACTGAAAAGTGATATAACCCTAACCCTAACCCTAACCCTAAGCCCCTAACCCTAACCCTGACCCTAACACAAACCCTAAGCCCCTAACCCTAACCCTAACCCTAACCCTAACCCCTAACCCTAACCCTAACCCTAACCCCAAACCCTAACCCTAACCCTAACCGTAACCCTAACCATATCCCTTACCCAGCCCTAACCTAACCCTAACCCTAACCCTAAACCTAACCCTAAACCTAACCCTAATTTGTTCCTAACAGGAACAAGTTTCCAAGGAAAGAACGTAAATGAAAAGAACTACTTTGTAAACTACATCACATGTGTGTCGCTCGCTCAATTAGGAATACAGGGAAACCGAAAAGTATTATCTCGCACTGTATGGCACAGAAACAAATTTCCAAAGAAAGAACAGAAACGCAAAGCAGAACTTTGTAAATTAAATGACATACGTGTCGCCTGTTCAATTATTATAACAAGAAAACTGAAAAGTGATATAACGCACTGTACAGCACAGGAACGAATTTTCATTGAAAGAACAGAAAAGCAAAGCACAACTTTTTGAAGGAATTCACATACGTGTCGCCTGTTCAATTATTGTAACAGGAAAACTGAAAAGTGATATATGACATTGTACAGCACAGGAACAAGTTTCCATCGAAAGAACAGAAAAGCAAAGCAAAATTTTTAAAGGAATTCACATACATGTCGCCTGTTCAATTATTATAACAGGAAAACTGAAAAGTGATATAACGCACTGTACAGCACAATAACAAGTTTCCATCAAAGAACAGAAAAGCAAAGCACAACTTTTTAAACGAATTCACATACGTTTCTCCTGTTCAATTATTATAACAGGAAAACTGAAAAGTGATATATGACATTGTACAGCACAGGAACAAGTTTCAAATGAAAGAACAAAAAAGAAAATCACTAATTTGTAAACTAAATCACATGTGTGTCGCTCGCTCAATTAGGAATACAGGGAAACCGAAAAGTGTTATCGCGCACTGTATGGCACAGAAACAAATTTCCAAAGAAGAACAGAAACGCAAAGCACAACTTTGTAAATTAAATGACATACGTGTCGCCTGTTCAATTATTATAACAAGAAAAGTGAAAAGTGATATAACGCACTGTACAGTACAGGATCAAATTTCCATCGAAAGAACAGAAACGCAAAGCACAACTTTGTAAATTAAATGACATACGTGTCGTCTGTTCAATTATTATAACAGGAAAACTGAAAAGTGATATAACGCACTGTACAGCACAGGAACAAGTTTCCATCGAAAGAACAGAAAAGCAAAGCAAAATTTTTAAAGGAATTGACATACGTGTCGCCTGTTCAATTATTATAACAGGAAAACTGAAAATTGATATAACGCACTGTACAGCACAAGAACAAGTTTCCATCGAAAGAACAGAAAAGCAAAGCACAACTTTTTAAACGAATTCACATACGTTTCACCTGTTCAATTATTATAACAGGAAAACTGAAAAGTGATATATGAGATTGTACAGCACAGGAACAATTTTCAAATGAAAGAACAAAAAAGAAAATCACTAATTTGTAAAGTAAATCACATGTGTGTCGCTCGCTCAATTAGGAATACAGGAAAACTGAAAAGTGTTATCTCGCACTATACGGCACAGAAACAAGTTTCCATTGAAAGAACAGATACACAAAGCAAAACTTTGTAAACTAATTCACATATGTGTCGCCTGTTCAATTATTATAACAGGAAAACTGTAATGTGATATAACCCTAACCCTAACCCAAACCCTAAGCCCCTAACCCTAACCCTAACCCTAACCCTAAGCCCCTAACCCTAACCCTAAACCTAACCCTAACCCCTAACCCTAACCCTAACCCCTAACCCTAAGCCCCTAACCCTAACCGCTAACCCTAACCCTAACCCTAACCCCTAACCCTAAAGCTAACCCTAACCGTAACCCTAACCATATCCCTTACCCAACCCTAAACTAACCCTAACTCTAACCCTAAACCTAACCCTAAACCTAACTCTAACTTGTTCCTAACATGAAGAAGTTTCCAAGGAAAGAACGTAAATGAAAAGAACTACTTTGTAAACTAAATCACATGTGTGTCGCTCGCTCAATTAGGAATACAGGGAAACCGAAGTGTTATCTCGCACAGTATGGCACAGAAACAAATTTCCAAAGAAAGAACAGAAACTCAAAGCACAACTTTGTAAACTAATTTACATATGTGTCGCCTGTTCAATTATTATAAAAGGAAAACTGAAAAGTGATATAACCCTATCCCTAACCCTAACCCTAAGCCCCTAACCCTAACCCTGACCCTAACACTAACCCTAAGCCCCTAAACCTAACCCTAACCCTAACCCTAACCCCTAACCCTAACCCTAACCCCAAACCCTAACCCTAACCCTAACCGTAACCCTAAACATATCCCTTACCCAGCCCTAACCTAACACTAACCCTAACCCTAAACCTAACCCTAAACCTAACCCTAACTTGTTCCTAACAGGAACAAGTTTCCAAGGAAAGAACGTAAATGAAAAGAACTACTTTGTAAACTAAATCACATGTGTGTCGCTCGCTCAATTAGGAATACAGGGAAACCGAAAAGTGTTATCTCGCACTGTATGGCACAGAAACAAATTTCCAAAGAAAGAACAGAAACACAAAGCACAACGTTATAAATTAAATGACATACGTGTCGCCTGTTCAATTATTATAACAAGAAAACTGAAAAGTGATATAACGCACTGTAGAGCACAGGAACAAATTTTCATCGAAAGAACAGATAAGCAAAGCACAACTTTTTAAAGGAATTCACATACGTGTCGCCTGTTCAATTATTATAACAGGAAAACTGAAAAGTGATATAACGCACTGTACAGCACAGGAACAAGTTTCCATCGAAAGAACAGAAAAGCAAAGCACAACTTTTTAAACGAATTCAAATACGTTTCGCCTGTTCAATTTTATAACAGGAAAACTGAAAAGTGATATATGACATTGTACAGCACAGGAACAAGTTTCAAATGAAAGAACAAAAAAGAAAATCACTAATTTGTAAACTAAATCACATGTGTGTCGCTTGATCAATTAGGAATACAGGAAAACTGAAAAGTGTTATCTCGCACTGTATAGCACAGAAACAAGTTTCCATTGAAAGAACAGATACACAAAGCAAAACTTTGTAAACTAATTCACATATGTGTCGCCTGTTCAATTATTATAACAGGAAAACTAAAAAGTGATATAACCCTAACCCTAACCCTAACAATAAGCCTGTAACCCTAACCCTAGCCCTAACACTAACCCTAAGCCCCTAACCCTAACCCTAACCCTAACCCTAACCCCTAACCCTAACCCTAACCCTAACCCCAAACCCTAACCCTAACCCTAACCGTAACCCTAACCATATCCCTTACCCAGCCCTAACCTAACCCTAACCCTAACCCTAAACCTAACCCTAAACCTAACCCTAATTTGTTCCTAACAGGAACAAGTTTCCAAAGAAAGAACGTAAATGAAAAGAACTACTTTGTAAACTAAATCACATGTGTGTCGCTCGCTCAATTAGGAATACAGGGAAATCGAAAAGTGTTATCTCGCACTGTATGGCACAGAAACAAATTTCCAAAGAAAGAACAGAAACGCAAAGCAGAACTTTGTAAATTAAATGACATACGTGTCGCCTGTTCAATTATTATAACAAGAAAACTGAAAAGTGATATAACGCACTGTACAGCACAGGAAGAAATTTTCATCGAAAGAACAGAAAAGCAAAGCACAACTTTTTAAAGGAATTCACATACGTGTCGCCTGTTCAATTATTGTAACAGGAAAACTGAAAAGTGATATATGACATTGTACAGCACAGGAACAAGTTTCCATCGAAAGAACAGAAAAGCAAAGCAAAATTTTTAAAGGAATTCACATACATGTCGCCTGTTCAATTATTATAACAGGAAAACTGAAAAGTGATATAACGCACTGTACAGCACAAGAACAAGTTTCCATCAAAGAACAGAAAAGCAAAGCACAACTTTTTAAACGAATTCACATACGTTTCTCCTGTTCAATTATTATAACAGGAAAACTGAAAAGTGATATATGACATTGTACAGCACAGGAACAAGTTTCAAATGAAAGAACAAAAAAGAAAATCACTAATTTGTAAACTAAATCACATGTGTGTCGCTCGCTCAATTAGGAATACATTGAAACCGAAAAGTGTTATCTCGCACTGTACGGCACAGGAACAAGTTTCCATTGAAAGAACAGATACACAAAGCAAAACTTTGTAAACTAATTCACATATGTGTCGCCTGTTCAATTATTATAACAGGAAAACTGAAATGTGATATAACCCTAACCCTAACCCTAACCCTAACCCTAACACTAAGCCCCTAACCCTAACACTAACCCCTAACCCTAACCCTAACCCTAACCCCTAACCCTAAGCCCCTAACCCTAACCGCTAACCCTAACCCTAACCCTAACCCCTAACCCTAAACCTAACCCTAACCGTAACCCTAACCATATCCCTTACCCAACCCTAAACTAACCCTAACTCTAACCCTAAACCTAACCCTAAACCTAACTCTAACTTGTTCCTAACATGAACAACTTTCCAAGGAAAGAACGTAAATGAAAAGAACTACTTTGTAAACTAAATCACATGTGTGTCGCTCGCTCAATTAGGAATACAGGGAAACGGAAGTGTTATCTCGCACAGTATGGAACAGAAACAAATTTCCAAAGAAAGAACAGAAACTCAAAGCACAACTTTGTAAACTAATTTACATATGTGTCGCCTGTTCAATTATTATAAAAGGAAAACTGAAAAGTGATATAACCCTATCCCTAACACTAACCCTAAGCCCCTAACCCTAACCCCAAACCCTAACCCTAACCCTAACCGTAACCCTAAACATATCCCTTACCCAGCCCTAACCTAACCCTAACCCTAACCCTAAACCTAACCCTAAACCTAACCCTAACTTGTTCCTAACAGGAACAAGTTTCCAAGGAAAGAACGTAAATGAAAAGAACTACTTTGTAAACTAAATCACATGTGTGTCGCTCGCTCAATTAGGTATACAGGGAAACCGAAAAGTGTTATCTCGCACTGTATGGCACAGAAACAAATTTCCAAAGAAAGAACAGAAACACAAAGCACAACTTTGTAAATTAAATGACATACGTGTCGCCTTTTCAATTATTATAACAAGAAAACTGAAAAGTGATATAACGCACTGTAGAGCACAGGAACAAGTTTCCATCGAAAGAACAGAAAAGCAAAGCACAACTTTTTAAAGGAATTCACATACGTGTCGCCTGTTCAATTATTATAACGGGAAAACTGAAAAGTGATATATGACATTGTACAGCACAGGAACAAGTTTCAAATGAAAGAACAAAAAAGAAAATCACTAATTTGTAAACTAAATCACATGTGTGTCGCTCGCTCAATTAGGAATACAGGAAAACTGAAAAGTGTTATCTCGCTCTGTACGGCACAGAAACAAGTTTCCATTGAAAGAACAGATACACAAAGCAAAACTTTGTAAACTAATTCACATATGTGTCGCCTGTTCAATTATTATAACAGGAAAACTGAAATGTGATATAACCCTAACCCTAACCCTAACCCTAAGCACCTAACCCTAACCCTAACCCTAACCCTAAGCCCCTAAACCTAACCCTAACCCTAACCCTAGCCCTAACCCTAACCCCTAACCCTAACCCTAACCCGTAACCCTAAGCCCCTAACCCTAACCCTAACCCTAACCCTAACCCCTAACCCTAACCCTAACCCCTAACCCTAACCCTAACCCTAACCGTAACCCTAACCATATCCCTTACCCAGCCCTAACCTAACCCTAACCCTAACCCTAAACCTAACCCTAAACCTAACCCTAACTTGTTCAGGAACAAGTTTCCAAGGAAAGAACATAAATGAAAAGAACTACTTTGTAAAGTAAATCACATGTGTGTCGCTTGCTCAATTAGGAATACAGGCAAACCGAAAAGTGTTATCTCGCACTGTAGGGCACAGAAACAAATATCCAAAGAAAGAACAGAAACGCAAAGCACAACTTTGTAAATTAAATGACATACGTGTCGCCTGTTTAATTATTATAACAAGAAAACTGAAAAGTGATATAACGCACTGTACAGCACAGGAACAAATTTCCATCGAAAGAAGAGAAAAGCAAAGCAAAATTGTTAAAGGAATTCACATACGTGTCGCCTGTTCAATTATTATAACAGGAAAACTGAAAAGTGATATAACGCACTGTACAGCACAAGAACAAGTTTCCATCGAAAGAACAGAAAAGCAAAGCACAACTTTTTAAACGAATTCACATACGTTTCACCTGTTCAATTATCATAACAGGAAAACTGAAAAGTGATATATGACATTGTACAGCACAGGAACAAGTTTCAAATGAAAGAACAAAAAAGAAAATCACTAATTTGTAAACTAAATCACATGTGTGTCGCTCGCTCAATTAGGAATAGAGGGAAACCGAAAAGTGTTATCTCGCACTGTATGGCACAGAAACAAATTTCCAAAGAAAGAACAGAAACGCAAAGCACAACTTTGTAAATTAAATGACATACGTGTCGCCTGTTCAATTATTATAACAAGAAAACTGAAAAGTGATATAACGCACTGTACAGCACAGGAACAAATTTCCATCGAAAGAACAGAAACGCAAAGCACAACTTTGTAAATTAAATGACATATGTGTCGCCTGTTCAATTATTATAACAGGAAAACTGAAAAGTGATATAACACACTGTACAGCACAGGAACAAGTTTCCATCGAAAGAACAGAAAAGCAAAGCACAACTTTTTAAAGGAATTCACATACGTGTCGCCTGTTCAATTATTATAACAGGAAAACTGAAAAGTGATATAACCCTATCCCTAACCCTAGCTCTAAGCCCCTAACCCTAACCCGAACCCTAACCCTAACCCTAACCCTAACCCTAAGCCCCTAACCCTAACCCTAACCCTAACCCTAACCCCTAACCCTAACCGTAACCCTAACCATATCCCTTACCCAGCCCTAAACTAACCCTAACCCTAAACCTAAACCTAACCCTAAACCTAACCCTAACTTGTTCCTAACAGGTTCCAAGGAAAGAACGTAAATGAAAAGAACTACTTTGTAAACTAAATCACATGTGTGTCGCTCACTCAATTAGGAATACGGGAAAACTGAAAAGTGTTATCTCGCACTGTACGGCACAGAAACAAGTTTCCATTGAAAGAACAGAAACTCAAAGCACAACTTTGTAAACTAATTCACATATGTGTCGCCTGTTCAATTATTATAACAGGAAAACTGAAAAGTGATATAACGCACTGTACAGCACAGGAACAAGTTTCCATCGAAAGAACAGAAAAGCAAAGCACAACTTTTTAAAGGAATTCACATACTTGTCGCCTGTTCAATTATTATAACGGGAAAACTGAAAAGTGATATATGACATTGTACAGCACAGGAACAAGTTTCAAATGAAAGAACAAAAAAGAAAATCACTAATTTGTAAACTAAATCACATGTGTGTCGCTCGCTCAATTAGGAATACAGGAAAACTGAAAAGTGTTATCTCGCTCTGTACGGCACAGAAACAAGTTTCCATTGAAAGAACAGATACACAAAGCAAAACTTTGTAAACTAATTCACATATGTGTCGCCTGTTCAATTATTATAACAGGAAAACTGAAAAGTGATATAACCCTATCCCTAACCCTAACCCTAAGCCCCTAACCCTAACCCTGACCCTAAAACTAACCCTAAGCCCCTAACCCTAACCCTAACCCTAACCCTAACCCCTAACCTTAACCCTAACCCCAAACCCTAACCCTAACCGTAACCCTAACCATATCCCTTACCCAGCCCTAACCTAACCCTAACCCTAACCCTAAACCTAACCCTAAACCTAACCCTAACTTGTTCCTAACAGGAACAAGTTTCCAAGGAAAGAACGTAAATGAAAAGAACTACTTTGTAAACTAAATCACATGTGTGTCGCTCGCTCAATTAGGAATACAGGGAAACCGAAAAGTGTTATCTCGCACTGTATGGCACAGAAACAAATTTCCAAAGAAAGAACAGAAACACAAAGCACAACTTTGTAAATTAAATGACATACGTGTCGCCTGTTCAATTATTATAACAAGAAAACTGAAAAGTGATATAACGCACTGTAGAGCACAGGAACAAATTTTCATCGAAAGAACAGAAAAGCAAAGCACAACTTTTTAAAGGAATTCACATACGTGTCGCCTGTTCAATTATTATAACAGGAAAACTGAAAAGTGATATAACGCACTGTACAGCACAGGAACAAGTTTCCATCGAAAGAACAGAAAAGCAAAGCACAACTTTTTAAAGGAATTCACATACGTGTCGCCTGTTCAATTATTATAACGGGAAAACTGAAAAGTGATATATGACATTGTACAGCACAGGAACAAGTTTCAAATGAAAGAACAAAAAAGAAAATCACTAATTTGTAAACTAAATCACATGTGTGTCGCTTGCTCAATTAGGAATACAGGAAAACTGAAAAGTGTTATCTCGCACTGTACGGCACAGAAACAAGTTTCCATTGAAAGAACAGATACACAAAGCAAAACTTTGTAAACTAATTCCCATATGTGTCGCCTGTTCAATTATTATAACAGGAAAACTGAAATGTGATATAACCCTAACCCTAAGCACCTAACCCTAACCCTAACCCTAACCCTAAGCCCCTAACCCTAACCCTAAACCTAACCCTAACCCTAACCCTAACCCCTAACACTAACCCTAACCCCTAACCCTAAGCCCCTAACCCTAACCCTAACCCTAACCCTAACCCCTAACCCTAACCCTAACCCCTAACCCTAACCCTAACCCTAACCGTAACCCTAACCATATCCCTTACCCAGCCCTAACCTAACCCTAACCCTAACCCTAAACTTAATCCTAAACCTAACCCTAACTTGTTCAGGAACAAGTTTCCAAGGAAAGAACATAAATGAAAAGAACTACTTTGTAAAGTAAATCACATGTGTGTCGCTTGCTCAATTAGGAATACAGGCAAACCGAAAAGTGTTATCTCGCACAGTAGGGCACAGAAACAAATATCCAAAGAAAGAACAGAAACGCAAAGCACAACTTTGTAAATTAAATGACATACGTGTCGCCTGTTCAATTATTATAACAAGAAAACTGAAAAGTGATATAACGCACTGTACAGCACAGGAACAAATTTCCATCGAAAGAACAGAAAAGCAAAGCAAAATTGTTAAAGGAATTCACATACGTGTCGCCTGTTCAATTATTATAACAGGAAAACTGAAAAGTGATATAACGCACTGTACAGCACAAGAACAAGTTTCCATCGAAAGAACAGAAAAGCAAAGCACAACTTTTTAAACGAATTCACATACGTTTCACCTGTTCAATTATTATAACAGGAAAACTGAAAAGTGATATATGACATTGTACAGCACAGGAACAAGTTTCAAATGAAAGAACAAAAAAGAAAATCACTAATTTGTAAACTAAATCACATGTGTGTCGCTCGCTCAATTAGGAATAGAGGGAAACCGAAAAGTGTTATCTCGCACTGTATGGCACAGAAACAAATTTCCAAAGAAAGAACAGAAACGCAAAGCACAACTTTGTAAATTAAATGACATACGTGTCGCCTGTTCAATTATTATAACAAGAAAACTGAAAAGTGATATAACGCACTGTACAGCACAGGAACAAATTTCCATCGAAAGAACAGAAACGCAAAGCACAACTTTGTAAATTAAATGACATACGTGTCGCCTGTTCAATTATTATAACAGGAAAACTGAAAAGTGATATAACGCACTGTACAGCACAGGAACAAGTTTCCATCGAAAGAACAGAAAAGCAAAGCACAACTTTTTAAAGGAATTCACATACGTGTCGCCTGTTCAATTATTATAACGGGAAAACTGAAAAGTGATATATGACACTGTACAGCACAGGAACAAGTTTCAAATGAAAGAGCAAAAAAGAAAATCCCTAATTTGTAAACTAAATCACATGTGTGTCGCTCGCTCAATTAGGAATACAGGAAAACTGAAAAGTGTTATCTCGCACTGTACGGCACAAAAACAAGTTTCCATTGAAAGAACAGATACACAAAGCAAAACTTTGTAAACTAATTCACATATGTGTCGCCTGTTCAATTATTATAACAGGAAAACTGAAATGTGATATAACCCTAACACTAACCCTACCCCTAAGCCCCTAACCCTAACCCTAACCCTAACCCTAACGCTAAGCCCCTAACCCTAACCCTAACCCTAACCCTAACCCTAACCCCTAACCCTAACCCTAACCCCTAACCCTAAGCCCCTAACCCTAACCGCTAACCCTAACCCTAACCCTAACCCCTAACCCTAAAACTAACCCTAACCGTAAACCTAACCATATCCCTTACCCAACCCTAAACTAACCCTAACCCTAACCCTAAACCTAACCCTAAACCTAACTCTAACTTGTTCCTAACATGAACAAGTTTCCAAGGAAAGAACGTAAATGAAAAGAACTACTTTGTAAACTAAATCACATGTGTGTCGCTCGCTCAATTAGGAATACAGGGAAACCGAAGTGTTATCTCGCACAGTATGGCACAGAAACAAATTTCCAAAGAAAGAACAGAAACTCAAAGCACAACTTTGTAAACTAATTCACATATGTGTCGCCTGTTCAATTATTATAAAATGAAACCTGAAAAGTGATATAACCCAAACCGTAACCCTATCCCTAAGCCCCTAACCCTAACCCTAACCCTAACTCTAACCCTAAGCCCTAACCCTAACCCTAACCCTAACCCCTAACCCTAACCCTAACCCTAACCCCTAACCCTAACCCTAACCCTAACCCTAACCGTAACCCTAACCATATCCCTTACCCAGCCCTAACCTAACCCGAACCCTAACCCTAAACCTAACCCTAAACCTAACCCTAACTTGTTCCTAACAGGAACAAGTTTCCAAGGAAAAAACGTAAATGAAAAGAACTACTTTGTAAACTAAATCACATGTGTGTAACTCGCTCAATTAGGAATACAGGGAAACCGAAAAGTGTTATCTCGCACTGTATGGCACAGAAACAAATTTCCAAAGAAAGAACAGAAACGCAAAGCACAACTTTGTAAATTAAATGACATACGTGTCGCCTGTTCAATTATTATAACAAGAAAACTGAAAAGTGATATAACGCACTGTACAGCACATGAACAAATTTCCATCAAAAGAACAGAAAAGCAAAGCACAACTTTTAAAGGAATTCACATACTTGTCGCCTGTTCAATTATTATAACAGGAAAACTGAAAAGTGATATATGACATTGTACAGCACAGGAACAAGTTTCCATCGAAAGAACAGAAAAGCAAAGCAAAATTTTTAAAGGAATTCACATACGTGTCGCCTGTTCAATTATTATAACAGGAAAACTAAAAAGTGATATAACGCACTGTACAGCACAAGTACAAGTTTCCATCGAAAGAACAGAAAAGCAAAGCACAACTTTTTAAACGAATTCACATACGTTTCGCCTGTTCAATTATTATAACAGGAAAACTGAAAAGTGATATATGACATTGTACAGCACAGGAACAAGTTTCAAATGAAAGAACAAAAAAGAAAATCACTAATTTGTAAACTAAATCACATGTGTGTCGCTAGCTCAACTAGGAATACAGGAAAACTGAAAAGTGTTATCTCGCACTGTACGGCACAGAAACAAGTTTCCTTTGAAAGAACAGATACACAAAGCAAAACTTTGTAAACTAATTCACATATGTGTCGCCTGTTCAATTATTATAACAGGAAAACTGAAAAGTGATATAACCCTAACCCTAACCCTAACCCTAACCCTAAGCCCCTAACATTAACCCTAACCCTAACCCTAACCCTAACCCCTAACCCTAACCCCTAACCCTAACCCTAACCCTAACCGTAACCCTAACCATATCCCTTACCCAGCCTTAACCTAACTCTAACCCTAATCTTAAACCTAAGCTAACTTGTTCCTAACAGGAACAACTTTCCAAGGAAAGAACGTAAATGAAAAGAACTACTTTGTAAACTAAATCACATGTGTGTTGCTCGCTCAATTAGGAATACAGGGAAACCGAAGTGTTATCTCGCACTGTATGGCACAGAAACAAATTTCCAAAGAAAGAACAGAAACTCAAAGCACAACTTTTTAAACGAATTCACATACGTGTCGCCTGTTCAATAATTATAACAGGAAAACTGAAAAGTGATATATGACATTGTACAGCACAGGAACAAGTTTCAAATGAAAGAACAAAAAAGAAAATCACTAATTTGTAAACTAAATCACATGTGTGTCGCTCGCTCAATTAGGAATACAGGGAAACCGAAAAGTGTTATCGCGTACTGTATGGCACAGAAACTAATTTCCAAAGAAAGAACAGAAACGCAAAGCACAACTTTGTAAATTAAATGACATACGTGTCGCCTGTTCAATTATTATAACAAGAAAACTGAAAACTGATATAACCCACTGTACAGCAAAGGAACAAATTTCCATCGAAAGAACAGAAACGCAAAGCACAACTTTGTAAATTAAATGACATACGTGTCGCCTGTTCAATTATTATAACAGGAAAACTGAAAAGTGATATAACGCACTGTACAGCACAGGAACAAGTTTCCATCGAAAGAACAGAAAAGCAAAGCACAACTTTTTAAAGGAATTCACATACGTGTCGCCTGTTCAATTATTATAACGGGAAAACTGAAAAGTGATATATGACATTGTACAGCACAGGAACAAGTTTCAAATGAAAGAACAAAAAAGAAAATCACTAATTTGTAAACTAAATCACATGTGTGTCGCTCGCTCAATTAGGAATCCTGGAAAATTGAAAAGTGTTATCTCGCACTGTACGGCACAGAAACAAGTTTCCATTGAAAGAACAGATACACAGAGCAAAACTTTGTAAACTAATTCACATATGTGTCGCCTGTTCAATTATTATAACAGGAAAACTGAAATGTGATATAACCCTAACCCTAACCCTAACCCTAAGCCCCTAACCCTAACCCTAACCCTAACCCTAAGCCCCTAACCCTAACCCTAACCCTAACCCTAACCCCTAACCCTAACCCTAACCCCTAACTCTAAGCCCCTAAACCTAACCGCTAAACCTAACACTAACTCTAACCCCTAACCCTAAACCTAACCCTAACCGTAACCCTAACCATATCCCTTACCCAACCCTAAACTAACCCTAACCCTAACCCTAAACCTAACCCTAAACCTAACCCTAACTTGTTCCTAACAGGAACAAGTTTCCAAGGAAAGAACGTAAATGAAAAGAACTACTTTGTAAACTAAATCACATGTGTGTCTCTCGCTCAATTAGGAATACAGGGAAACCGAAAAGTGTTATCTCGCACTGTATGGCACAGAAACAAATTTCCAAAGAAAGAACAGAAACGCAAAGCACAACTTTGTAAATTAAATGACATACGTGTCGCCTGTTCAATTATTATAACAAGAAAACTGAAAAGTGATATAACGCACTGTACAGCACAGGAACAAATTTCCATCGAAAGAACAGAAACGCAAAGCACAACTTTGTAAATTAAATGACATACGTGTCGCCTGTTCAATTATTATAACAAGAAAACTGAAAAGTGATATAACGCACTGTAGAGCACAGGAACAAATTTTCATCGAAAGAACAGAAAAGCAAAGCACAACTTTTTAAAGGAATTCACATACTTGTCGCCTGTTCAATTATTATAACAGGAAAACTGAAAAGTGATATATGACACTGTACAGCACAGGAACAAGTTTCCATCGAAAGAACAGAAAATCAAAGCAAAATTTTTAAAGGAATTCACATACGTGTCGCCTGTTCAATTATTATAACGGGAAAACTGAAAAGTGATATATGACATTGTACAGCACAGGAACAAGTTTCAAATGAAAGAACAAAAAAGAAAATCACTAATTTGTAAACTAAATCACATGTGTGTCGCTCGCTCAATTAGGAATACCGGAAAACTGAAAAGTGTTATCTCGCACTGTACGGCACAGAAACAAGTTTCCATTGAAAGAACAGATACACAAAGCAAAACTTTGTAAACTAATTCACATATGTGTCGCCTGTTCAATTATTATAACAGGAAAACTGAAATGTGATATAACCCTAACCCTAACCCTAACCCTAAGCCCCTAACCCTAACCCTAACCCTAACCCTAACCCTAAGCCCCTAACCCTAACCCTAACCCTAACCCTAACCCTAACCCCTAACCCTAACCCTAACCCTAACCCCTAACCTTAAGCCCCTAACCCTAACCGCTAACCCTAACCCTAACCCTAACCCCTAACCCTAAACCTAACCCTAACCGTAACCCTAACCATATCCCTTACCCAACCCTAAACTAACCCTAACCCTAACCCTAAACCTAACCCTAAACCTAACCCTAACTTGTTCCTAACAGGAACAAGTTTCCAAGGAAAGAACGTAAATGAAAAGAACTACTTTGTAAACTAAATCACATGTGTGTCGCTCGCTCAATTAGGAATACAGGGAAACCGAAGTGTTATCTCGCACTGTATGGCACAGAAACAAATTTCCAAAGAAAGAACAGAAAGTCAAAGCACAACTTTGTAAACTAATTCACATATGTGTCGCCTGTTCAATTATTATAAAAGGAAAACTGAAAAGTGATATAACCCTATCCCTAACCCTAACCCTAAGCCCCTAACCCTAACCCTAACCCTAACACTAACCCTAAGCCCCTAACCCTAACCCTAACCGTAACCCTAACCCCTAACCCTAACCCTCACCCTAAACGCAAACCCTAACCATAACCCTAGCTGTAACCCTAACCATATCCCTTACCCAGCCCTAACCTAACCCTAACCCTAACCCTAACCCTAAACCTAACCCTAAACCTGACCCTAACTTGTTCCTAACAGGAACAAGTTTCCAAGGAAAGAACGTAAATGAAAAGAACTACTTTTAAACTATATCACATGTGTGTCGCTCGCTCAATTAGGAATACAGGGAAACCGAAAACTGTTATCTCGCACTGTATGGCACAGAAACAAATTTCCAAAGAAAGAACAGAAACGCAAAGCACAACTTTGTAAATTAAATGACATACGTGTCGCCTGTTCAATTATTATAACAAGAAAACTGAAAAGTGATATAACGCACTGTACAGCACAGGAACAAATTTTCATCGAAAGAACAAAAAAGCAAAGCACAACTTTTTAAAGGAATTCACATACTTGTCGCCTGTTCAATTATTATAACAGGAAAACTGATAAGTGATATAATGCACTTTACAGCACAAGAAGAAGTTTCCATCGAAAGAACAGAAAAGCAAAGCACAACTTTTTAAACGAATTCACATACGTTTCGCCTGTTCAATTATTATAACAGGAAAACTGAAAAGTGATATATGACATTGTACAGCACAGGAACAAGTTTCAAATGAAAGAACAAAAAAGAAAATCACTAATTTGTAAACTAAATCACATGTGTGTCGCTCGCTCAATTAGGAATACAGGGAAACCGAAAAGTGTTATCTCGCACTGTACGGCACAGTAACAAGTTTCCATTGAAAGAACATATACACAAAGCAAAATTTTGTAAACTAATACACATATGTGTCGCCTGTTCAATTATTATAACAGGAAAACAGAAAAGTGATATAACCCTAACCCTAACCCTAAGCCCCTAACCCTAACCCTAAGCCCCTAACCCTAACCCTAACCCTAACCCTAACCCTAACCCCTAACCCTTAACCTAACCCTAACCCTAACCCTAACCCCTAACCCTAACCCTAACCCTAACCGTAACCCTAACCATATCCCTTACCCAGCCCTAAACTAACCCTAACCCTAAACCTAAACCTAACCCTAAACTTAACCCTAACTTGTTCCTAACAGGAACAAGTTTCCAAGGAAAGAACGTAAATGAAAAGAACTACTTTGTAAAGTAAATCACATGTGTGTCGCTCGCTCAATTAGGAATACAGGGAAACCGAAGTGTTATCTCACACTGTATGGCACATAAACAAATTTCCAAAGAAAGAACAGAAACTCAAAGCGCAACTTTGTAAACTAATTCACATATGTGTCGCCTGTTCAATTATTATAAAAGGAAAACTGAAAAGTGATATACCCCTATCCCTAACCCTAACCCTAAGCCCCTAACCCTAACCCTAACACTAACACTAACCCTAAGCCCCTAAACCTAACCCTAAACCTAACCCTAACCCCTAACACTAACCCTCACCCTAACCCCAAACCCTAACCCTAACCCTAACCGTAACCCTAACCATATCCCTTACCCAGCCCTAACCTAACCCTAATCCTAACCCTAAACCTAACCCTAACTTGTTCCTAACAGGAACAAGTTTCCAAGGAAAGAACGTAAATGAAAAGAACTACTTTGTAAAGTAAATCACATGTGTGTCGCTCGCTCAATTAGGAATACAGGGAAACCGAAGTGTTATCTCGCACTGTATGGCACAGAAACAAATTTCCAAAGAAAGAACAGAAACGCAAAGCACAACTTTGTAAATTAAATGACATACGTGTCGCCTGTTCAATTATTATAACAGGAATACTGAAAAGTGATATATGACATTTTACAGCACAGGAAAAAGTTTCCATCGAAAGAACAGAAAAGCAAAGCAAAATTTTTAAAGGAATTCACATACGTGTCGCCTGTTCAATTATTATAACAGGAAAACTGAAAAGTGATATAACGCACTGTACAGCACAGGAACAAGTTTCAAATGAAAGAACAAAAAAGAAAATCACTAATTTGTAAACTAAATCACATGTGTGTAGCTCGCTCAATTAGGAATACAGGAAAACTGAAAAGTGTTATCTCACACTGTACGGCACAGAAACAAGTTTCCATTGAAAGAACAGATACACAAAGCAAAACTTTGTAAACTAATTCACATATGTGTCGCCTGTTCAATTATTATAACAGGAAAACTGAAAAGTGATATAACCCTAACCCTAACCCTAACCCTAACCCTAACCCTAACCCTAACCCATAACCCTAACCCTAACCCCTAACCCTAAGTCCCTAATCCTAACCCCTAACCCTAACCCTAACCCTAACCCCTAACCCTAACCCTAACCCTAACCGTAACCCTAAACATATCCCTTACCCAGCCGTAAATTAACCCTAACCCTAACCCTAAACCTAACCCCTAACCCTAACCCTAACCCTAACCCCTAACCCTAACCCTAACCCTAACCCCTAACCCTAACCCTAACCCTAACCCTAACTGTAACCCTAACCTTATCCCTTACCTAGCCATAACCTAACCCTAACCCTAACCCTAACACTAAACCTAACCCTAAACCTAACCCTAACTTGTTCCTAACAGGAACAAGTTTCCAAGGAAAGAACGTAAATGAAAAGAACTACTTTGTAAACTAAATCACATGTGTGTCGCTCGCTCAATTAGGAATACAGGGAAACCGAAAAGTGTTATCTCGCACTGTATGGCACAGAAACAAATTTCCAAAGAAAGAACAGAAACGCAAAGCACAACTTTGTAAATTAAATGACATACGTGTCGCCTGTTCAATTATTATAACAAGAAAACTAAAAAGTGATATAACGCACTGTACAAAACAGGAACAAATTTCCATCGAAAGAACAGAAAAGCAAAGCACAACTTTTTAAAGAAATTCACATACTTGTCGCCTGTTCAATTATTATAACAGGAAAACTGAAAAGTGATATATGACATTGTACAGCAAAGGAACAAGTTTCCATCGAAAGAACAGAAAAGCAAAGCAAAATTTTTAAAGGAATTCACATACGTGTCGCCTGTTCAATTATTATAACAGGAAAACTAAAAAGTGATATAACGCACTGTACAGCACAAGTACAAGTTTCCATCGAAAGAACAGAATAGCAAAGCACAACTTTTTAAACGAATTCACATACGTTTCGCCTGTTCAATTATTATAACAGGAAAACTGAAAAGTGATATATGACATTGTACAGCACAGGAACAAGTTTCAAATGAAAGAACAAAAAAGAAAATCACTAATTTGTAAACTAAATCACATGTGTGTCGCTAGCTCAACTAGGAATACAGGAAAACTGAAAAGTGTTATCTCGCACTGTACGGCACATAAACAAGTTTCCTTTGAAAGAACAGATACACAAAGCAAAACTTTGTAAACTAATACACATATGTGTCGCCTGTTCAATTATTATAAAAGGAAAACTGAAAAGTGATATAACCCTAACCCTAACCCTAACCCTAACCCTAAGCCCCTAACCCTAACCCTAACCCTAACCCTAACCCTAACCCTAACCCTAACCCCAACCCCTAACCCTAACCCTAACCCCTAACCCTAACCCTAACCCTAACCGTAACCCTAACCATATCCCTTACCCAGCCTTAACCTAACCCTAACCCTAAACCTAAACCTAAGCTAACTTGTTCCTAACAGTAACAAGTTTCCAAGGAAAGAACGTAAATGAAAAGAACTACTTTGTAAACTAAATCACATGTGTGTTGCTCGCTCAATTAGAAATACAGGGAAACCGAAATGTGTTATCTCGCACTGTATGGCACAGAAACAAATTTCCAAAGAAAGAACAGAAACTCAAAGCACAACTTTGTAAACTAATTCACATATGTGTCGCCTGTTCAATTATTATAAAAGGAAAACTGAAAAGTGATATAACCCTATCCCTAACACTAACCCTAAGCCCCTTACCCTAACAATAACACTAACACTAACCCTAAGCCCCTAACCATAACCATAACCCTAACCCTAACCCCTAACCCTTACACTCACCATAACCCCAAACCCTAACCCTAACTCTAACCGTAACCCTAACCATATCCCTTACCCAGCCCTAACCTAACCCTAACCCTAACCCTAAACCTAACCCTAAACCTAACCCTAACTTGTTCCTAACAGGAACAAGTTTCCAAGGAAAGAACGTAAATGAAAGAACTACTTTGTAAACTAAATCACATGTGTGTCGCTCGCTCAATTAGGAATACAGGGAAACCGAAAAGTGTTATCTCGCACTGTATGGCACAGAAACAAATTTCCGAAGAAAGAACAGAAACTCAAAGCACAACTTTGCAAACTAATTCACATATGTGTCGCCTGTTCAATTATTATAACAAGAAAACTGAAAAGTGATATAACGCACTGTACAGCACAGGAACAAATTTTCATCGAAAGAACAGAAAAGCAAAGCACAACTTTTTAAAGGAATTGACATACTTGTCGCCTGTTCAATTATTATAACAGGAAAACTGAAAAGTGATATATGACATTGTACAGCACAGGAACAAGTTTCAAATGAAAGAACAAAAAAGAAAATCACTAATTTGTAAACTAAATCACATGTGTGTCGCTCGCTCCATTAGGAATACAGGAAAACTGAAAAGTGATATATGACATTGTACAGCACAGGAACAAGTTTCAAATGAAAGAACAAAAAAGAAAATCACTAATTTGTAAACTAAATCACATGTGTGTCGCTCGCTCCATTAGGAATACAGGAAAACTGAACAGTAATATATCTCACTGTACAGCACAAGAACAAGTTTCCAATGAAAGAACAGAAAAGCAAAGCACTTCTTTTAAACAGAATCACCTGTGTGTCACTCGCTCAATTAGGAATACAGGAAAACTGAAAAGTGTTATCTCGCACTGTACGGCACAGAAACAAGTTTCCATTGAAAGAACAGAAACGCAAAGCACAACTTTGTAAAATAACTCACATATGTGTCGCCTGTTCAATTAGTATAACAGGAAAAATGAAAAGTGATATAACCCTACCCTAACCCTAACCCTAAGGCCCTAACCCTAACCCTAACCCTAACCCTAACCTTAACCCTAACCCTAAACCCTAACCCTAACCCTAACCCTAACCCTAACCCTAACCCTAACGCTAACCCTAGCCCTTACCCAGCCCTAACCTAACCCTAACCCTAACCCTAACCCTAACCCTAACCCTAACCCTAACTTGTTCCTAACAGGAACAAGTTTCCAACGAAAGAACGTAAATGAAAAGCACTACTTTGTAAAGTGAATCACATGTGTGTCACTCGCTCAATTAGGAATACAGGAAAACCGAAAAGTGTTATCTAGCACTGTACGGCACAGAAACTAGTTTCCATCGAAAGAACAGAAAAGCAAAGCACAACTTTGTAAACTAAATCACATACCTGTCGTCCGTTCAATTATTACAACAGGAAAACTGAAAAGTGATATATCACAGTGTACAGCACAGAAACAAGTTTCCAAGAAGAACAGAAACCCAAAGCACTACTTTGTAAACTAAATCACATGTGTGTCGCTCCCTCAATTAGGAATACAGGAAAACCGAAAAGTGTTATCTCACACTGTATGGCACAGAAACAAGTTTCCAAAGAAAGAACAGAAACGCAAAGCACAACTTTGTAAACTAAATGACATACGTGTCGCCTGTTCAATTATTATAAGAGGAAAACTGAAAAGTGATATAACACACTGTACAGCACAGGAACATGTTTCCATCGAGAGAACAGAAACGCAAAGCACAACTTTGTAAACTAATTCACATACGTGTCGCCTGTTCAATTATTATAAAAGGAAAACTGAAAAGTGATATAACCCTATCCCTAACACTAACCCTAAGCCCCTTACCCTAACAATAACACTAACACTAACCCTAAGCCCCTAACCATAACCATAACCCTAACCCTAACCCCTAACCCTTACACTCACCATAACCCCAAACCCTAACCCTAACTCTAACCGTAACCCTAACCATATCCCTTACCCAGCCCTAACCTAACCCTAACCCTAACCCTAAACCTAACCCTAAACCTAACCCTAACTTGTTCCTAACAGGAACAAGTTTCCAAGGAAAGAACGTAAATGAAAGAACTACTTTGTAAACTAAATCACATGTGTGTCGCTCGCTCAATTAGGAATACAGGGAAACCGAAAAGTGTTATCTCGCACTGTATGGCACAGAAACAAATTTCCGAAGAAAGAACAGAAACTCAAAGCACAACTTTGCAAACTAATTCACATATGTGTCGCCTGTTCAATTATTATAACAAGAAAACTGAAAAGTGATATAACGCACTGTACAGCACAGGAACAAATTTTCATCGAAAGAACAGAAAAGCAAAGCACAACTTTTTAAAGGAATTGACATACTTGTCGCCTGTTCAATTATTATAACAGGAAAACTGAAAAGTGATATATGACATTGTACAGCACAGGAACAAGTTTCAAATGAAAGAACAAAAAAGAAAATCACTAATTTGTAAACTAAATCACATGTGTGTCGCTCGCTCCATTAGGAATACAGGAAAACTGAAAAGTGATATATGACATTGTACAGCACAGGAACAAGTTTCAAATGAAAGAACAAAAAAGAAAATCACTAATTTGTAAACTAAATCACATGTGTGTCGCTCGCTCCATTAGGAATACAGGAAAACTGAACAGTAATATATCTCACTGTACAGCACAAGAACAAGTTTCCAATGAAAGAACAGAAAAGCAAAGCACTTCTTTTAAACAGAATCACCTGTGTGTCACTCGCTCAATTAGGAATACAGGAAAACTGAAAAGTGTTATCTCGCACTGTACGGCACAGAAACAAGTTTCCATTGAAAGAACAGAAACGCAAAGCACAACTTTGTAAAATAACTCACATATGTGTCGCCTGTTCAATTAGTATAACAGGAAAAATGAAAAGTGATATAACCCTACCCTAACCCTAACCCTAAGGCCCTAACCCTAACCCTAACCCTAACCCTAACCTTAACCCTAACCCTAAACCCTAACCCTAACCCTAACCCTAACCCTAACCCTAACGCTAACCCTAGCCCTTACCCAGCCCTAACCTAACCCTAACCCTAACCCTAACCCTAACCCTAACCCTAACCCTAACTTGTTCCTAACAGGAACAAGTTTCCAACGAAAGAACGTAAATGAAAAGCACTACTTTGTAAAGTGAATCACATGTGTGTCACTCGCTCAATTAGGAATACAGGAAAACCGAAAAGTGTTATCTAGCACTGTACGGCACAGAAACTAGTTTCCATCGAAAGAACAGAAAAGCAAAGCACAACTTTGTAAACTAAATCACATACCTGTCGTCCGTTCAATTATTACAACAGGAAAACTGAAAAGTGATATATCACAGTGTACAGCACAGAAACAAGTTTCCAAGAAGAACAGAAACCCAAAGCACTACTTTGTAAACTAAATCACATGTGTGTCGCTCCCTCAATTAGGAATACAGGAAAACCGAAAAGTGTTATCTCACACTGTATGGCACAGAAACAAGTTTCCAAAGAAAGAACAGAAACGCAAAGCACAACTTTGTAAACTAAATGACATACGTGTCGCCTGTTCAATTATTATAAGACGAAAACTGAAAAGTGATATAACACACTGTACAGCACAGGAACATGTTTCCATCGAGAGAACAGAAACGCAAAGCACAACTTTGTAAACTAATTCACATACATGTCGCCTGTTCAATTATTATAACAGGAAAACTGAAAAGTGATATATCACATTGTACAGCACAGGAACAAGTTTCAAATGAAAGAACAAAAAAGAAAATCACTAATTTGTAAACAAAATCACATGTGTGTCGCTCGCTCCATTAGGAATACAGGAAAACTGAACAGTAATATATCTCACTGTACAGCACAAGAACAACTTTCCAACGAAAGAACAGAAAAGCAAAGCACTACTTTTAAACAGAATCACCAGTGTGTCGCTCGCTCAATTAGGAATACAGGAAAACTGAAAAGTGTTATCTCGCACTGTACGGCATAGAAACAAGTTTCCATTGAAAGAACAGAAACTCAAAGCACAACTTTGTAAACTAATTCACATATGTGTCGCCTGTTCAATTATTATAACAGGAAAACTGAAAAGTGATATAACCCTACCCTAACCCTAACCCTAAGGCCCTAACCCTAACCCTAACACTAACCCTAACCCCTAACCCTAACCCTAACCCTAACCCTAACCCTAACCCTAACCCTAATGCTAACCCTATCCCTTACCCAGCCCTAACCTAACCCTAACCCTAACCCTAACCCTAACTTGTTCCTAACAGGAACAAGTTTCCAACGAAAGAACGTAAATGAAAAGCACTACTTTGTAAAGTGAATCACATGCGTGTCACTCGCTCAATTAGGAATACAGGAAAACCGAAAAGTGTTATCTCGCACTGTACGGCACAGAAACTAGTTTCCATCGAAAGAACAGAAAAGCAAAGCACAACTTTGTAAACTAAATCACATACGTGTCGCCCGTTCAATTATTACAACAGGAAAACTGAAAAGTGATATATCACACTGTACAGCACAGAAACAAGTTTCCAAGAAGAACAGAAACTCAAAGCACTACTTTGTAAACTAAATCACATGTGTGTCGCTCCCTCAATTAGGAATACAGGGAAACCGAAAAGTGTTATCTCACACTGTATGGCACAAAAACAAGTTTCCAAAGAAAGAACAGAAACGGAAAGCACAACATTGTAAACTAAATGACATACGTGTCGCCTGTTCAATTATTATAAGAGGAAAACTGAAAAGTGATATAACACACTGTACAGCACAGGAACATGTTTCCATCGAAAGAACAGAAACGCAAAGCACAACTTTGTAAACTAATTCACATACGTGTCGCCTGTTCAATTATTATAACAGGAAAACTGAAAAGTGATATATCACATTGTACAGCACAGGAACAAGTTTCAAATGAAAGAACAAAAAAGAAAATCACTAATTTGTAAACTAAATCACATGTGTGTCGCTCGCTCAATTAGGAATACAGGAAAACTGAAAAGTGATATATGACATTGTACAGCACAGGAACAAGTTTCAAATGAAAGAACAAAAAAGAAAATCACTAATTTGTAAACTAAATCACATGTGTGTCGCTCGCTCCATTAGGAATACAGGAAAACTGAACAGTAATATATCTCACTGTACAGCACAAGAACAAGTTTCCAATGAAAGAACAGAAAAGCAAAGCACTTCTTTTAAACAGAATCACCTGTGTGTCGCTCGCTCAATTAGGAATACAGGAAAACTGAAAAGTGTTATCTCGCACTGTACGGCACAGAAACAAGTTTCCATTGAAAGAACAGAAACGCAAAGCACAACTTTGTAAACTAACTCACATATGTGTCGCCTGTTCAATTAGTATAACAGGAAAAATGAAAAGTGATATAACCCTACCCTAACCCTAACCCTAAGGCCCTAACCCTAACCCTAACCCTAACCCTAACCTTAACCCTAACCCTAAACCCTAACCCTAACCCTAACCCTAACCCTAACCCTAACGCTAACCCTATCCCTTACCCAGCCCTAACCTAACCCTAACCCTAACCCTAACCCTAACCCTAACCCTAACTTGTTCCTAACAGGAACAAGTTTCCAACGAAAGAACGTAAATGAAAAGCACTACTTTGTAAAGTGAATCACATGTGTGTCACTCGCTCAATTAGGAATACAGGAAAACCGAAAAGTGTTATCTAGCACTGTACGGCACAGAAACTAGTTTCCATCGAAAGAACAGAAAAGCAAAGCACAACTTTGTAAACTAAATCACATACCTGTCGTCCGTTCAATTATTACAACAGGAAAACTGAAAAGTGATATATCACAGTGTACAGCACAGAAACAAGTTTCCAAGAAGAACAGAAACCCAAAGCACTACTTTGTAAACTAAATCACATGTGTGTCGCTCCCTCAATTAGGAATACAGGGAAACCGGAAAGTGTTATCTCACACTGTATGGCACAGAAACAAGTTTCCAAAGAAAGAACAGAAACGCAAAGCACAACTTTGTAAACTAAATGACATACGTGTCGCCTGTTCAATTATTATAAGAGGAAAACTGAAAAGTGATATAACACACTGTACAGCACAGGAACATGTTTCCATCGAGAGAACAGAAACGCAAAGCACAACTTTGTAAACTAATTCACATACGTGTCGCCTGTTCAATTATTATAACAGGAAAACTGAAAAGTGATATATCACATTGTACAGCACAGGAACAAGTTTCAAATGAAAGAACAAAAAAGAAAATCACTAATTTGTAAACTAAATCACATGTGTGTCGCTCGCTCCATTAGGAATACAGGAAAACTGAACAGTAATATATCTCACTGTACAGCACAAGAACAACTTTCCAACGAAAGAACAGAAAAGCAAAGCACTACTTTTAAACAGAATCACCAGTGTGTCGCTCGCTCAATTAGGAATACAGGAAAACTGAAAAGTGTTATCTCGCACTGTACGGCATAGAAACAAGTTTCCATTGAAAGAACAGAAACTCAAAGCACAACTTTGTAAACTAATTCACATATGTGTCGCCTGTTCAATTATTATAACAGGAAAACTGAAAAGTGATATAACCCTACCCTAACCCTAACCCTAAGGCCCTAACCCTAACCCTAACACTAACCCTAACCCCTAACCCTAACCCTAACCCTAACCCTAACCCTAACCCTAACCCTAATGCTAACCCTATCCCTTACCCAGCCCTAACCTAACCCTAACCCTAACCCTAACCCTAACCCTAACTTGTTCCTAACAGGAACAAGTTTCCAACGAAAGAACGTAAATGAAAAGCACTACTTTGTAAAGTGAATCACATGCGTGTCACTCGCTCAATTAGGAATACAGGAAAACCGAAAAGTGTTATCTCGCACTGTACGGCACAGAAACTAGTTTCCATCGAAAGAACAGAAAAGCAAAGCACAACTTTGTAAACTAAATCACATACGTGTCGCCCGTTCAATTATTACAACAGGAAAACTGAAAAGTGATATATCACACTGTACAGCACAGAAAAAAGTTTCCAAGAAGAACAGAAACTCAAAGCACTACTTTGTAAACTAAATCACATGTGTGTCGCTCCCTCAATTAGGAATACAGGGAAACCGAAAAGTGTTATCTCACACTGTATGGCACAAAAACAAGTTTCCAAAGAAAGAACAGAAACGGAAAGCACAACATTGTAAACTAAATGACATACGTGTCGCCTGTTCAATTATTATAAGAGGAAAACTGAAAAGTGATATAACACACTGTACAGCACAGGAACATGTTTCCATCGAAAGAACAGAAACGCAAAGCACAACTTTGTAAACTAATTCACATACGTGTCGCCTGTTCAATTATTATAACAGGAAAACTGAAAAGTGATATATCACATTGTACAGCACAGGAACAAGTTTCAAATGAAAGAACAAAAAGAAAATCACCAGTTTGTAAACTAAATCACATGTGTGTCGCTCGCTCCATTAGGAATACAGGAAAACTGAACAGTAATATATCTCACTGTACAGCACAAGAACAACTTTCCAGCGAAAGAACAGAAAAGCAAAGCACTACTTTTAAACAGAATCACCAGTGTGTCGCTCGCTCAATTAGGAATACAGGAAAACTGAAAAGTGTTATCTCGCACTGTAAGGCATAGAAACAAGTTTCTATTGAAAGAACAGAAACTCAAAGCACAACTTTGTAAACTAATTCACATATGTGTCGCCTGTTCAATTATTATAACAGGAAAACTGAAAAGTGATATAACCCTACCCTAACCCTAACCCTAAGGCCCTAACCCTAACCCTAACCCTAACCCTAACCCCTAACCCTAACCCTAACCCTAACCCTAACCCTAACCCTAACCCTAATGCTAACCCTGTCCCTTACCCAGCCCTAACCTAACCCTAACCCTAACCCTAACCCTAACCCTAACTTGTTCCTAACAGGAACAAGTTTCCAACGAAAGAACGTAAATGAAAAGCACTACTTTGTAAAGTGAATCACATGCGTGTCACTCGCTCAATTAGGAATACAGGAAAACCGAAAAGTGTTATCTCACACTGTACGGCACAGAAACTAGTTTCCATCGAAAGAACAGAAAAGCAAAGCACAACTTTGTAAACTAAATCACATACGTGTCGCCCGTTCAATTATTACAACAGGAAAACTGAAAAGTGATATATCACACTGTACAGCACAGAAACAAGTTTCCAAGAAGAACAGAAACTCAAAGCTCTACTTTGTAAACTAAATCACATGTGTGTCGCTCCCTCAATTAGGAATACAGGGAAACCGAAAAGTGTTATCTCACACTGTATGGCACAAAAACAAGTTTCCAAAGAAAGAACAGAAACGGAAAGCACAACATTGTAAACTAAATGACATACGTGTCGCCTGTTCAATTATTATAAGAGGAAAACTGAAAAGTGATATAACACACTGTACAGCACAGGAACATGTTTCCATCGAAAGAACAGAAACGCAAAGCACAACTTTGTAAACTAATTCACATACGTGTCGCCTGTTCAATTATTATAACAGGAAAACTGAAAAGTGATATATCACATTGTACAGCACAGGAACAAGTTTCAAATGAAAGAACAAAAAAGAAAATCACTAATTTGTAAACTAAATCACATGTGTGTCGCTCGCTCAATTAGGAATACAGGAAAACTGAAAAGTGATATATGACATTGTACAGCACAGGAACAAGTTTCAAATGAAAGAACAAAAAAGAAAATCACTAATTTGTAAACTAAATCACATGTGTGTCGCTCGCTCCATTAGGAATACAGGAAAACTGAACAGTAATATATCTCACTGTACAGCACAAGAACAAGTTTCCAATGAAAGAACAGAAAAGCAAAGCACTTCTTTTAAACAGAATCACCTGTGTGTTGCTCGCTCAATTAGGAATACAGGAAAACTGAAAAGTGTTATCTCGCACTGTACGGCACAGAAACAAGTTTCCATTGAAAGAACAGAAACGCAAAGCACAACTTTGTAAACTAACTCACATATGTGTCGCCTGTTCAATTAGTATAACAGGAAAAATGAAAAGTGATATAACCCTACCCTAACCCTAACCCTAAGGCCCTAACCCTAACCCTAACCCTAACCCTAACCCTAACCTTAACCCTAACCCTAAACCCTAACCCTAACCCTAACCCTAACCCTAACCCTAACGCTAACCCTATCCCTTACCCAGCCCTAACCTAACCCTAACCCTAACCCTAACCCTAACCCTAACCCTAACCCTAACCCTAACGTTAGGAACAAGTTTCCAACGAAAGAACGTAAATGAAAAGCACTACTTTGTAAAGTGAATCACATGTGTGTCACTCGCTCAATTAGGAATACAGAAAAACCGAAAAGTGTTATCTAGCACTGTACGGCACAGAAACTAGTTTCCATCGAAAGAACAGAAAAGCAAAGCACAACTTTGTAAACTAAATCACATACCTGTCGTCCGTTCAATTATTACAACAGGAAAACTGAAAAGTGATATATCACAGTGTACAGCACAGAAACAAGTTTCCAAGAAGAACAGAAACCCAAAGCACTACTTTGTAAACTAAATCACATGTGTGTCGCTCCCTCAATTAGGAATACAGGGAAACCGGAAAGTGTTATCTCACACTGTATGGCACAGAAACAAGTTTCCAAAGAAAGAACAGAAACGCAAAGCACAACTTTGTAAACTAAATGACATACGTGTCGCCTGTTCAATTATTATAAGAGGAAAACTGAAAAGTGATATAACACACTGTACAGCACAGGAACATGTTTCCATCGAGAGAACAGAAACACAAAGCACAACTTTGTAAACTAATTCACATACGTGTCGCCTGTTCAATTATTATAACAGGAAAACTGAAAAGTGATATATCACATTGTACAGCACAGGAACAAGTTTCAAATGAAAGAACAAAAAAGAAAATCACTAATTTGTAAACTAAATCACATGTGTGTCGCTCGCTCCATTAGGAATACAGGAAAACTGAACAGTAATATATCTCACTGTACAGCACAAGAACAACTTTCCAACGAAAGAACAGAAAAGCAAAGCACTACTTTTAAACAGAATCACCAGTGTGTCGCTCGCTCAATTAGGAATACAGGAAAACTGAAAAGTGTTATCTCGCACTGTACGGCATAGAAACAAGTTTCCATTGAAAGAACAGAAACTCAAAGCACAACTTTGTAAACTAATTCACATATGTGTCGCCTGTTCAATTATTATAACAGGAAAACTGAAAAGTGATATAACCCTACCCTAACCCTAACCGTAAGGCCCTAACCCTAACCCTAACACTAACCCTAACCCCTAACCCTAACCCTAACCCTAACCCTAACCCTAACCCTAACCCTAATGCTAACCCTATCCCTTACCCAGCCCTAACCTAACCCTAACCCTAACCCTAACCCTAACCCTAACTTGTTCCTAACAGGAACAAGTTTCCAACGAAAGAACGTAAATGAAAAGCACTACTTTGTAAAGTGAATCACATGCGTGTCACTCGCTCAATTAGGAATACAGGAAAACCGAAAAGTGTTATCTCGCACTGTACGGCACAGAAACTAGTTTCCATCGAAAGAACAGAAAAGCAAAGCACAACTTTGTAAACTAAATCACATACGTGTCGCCCGTTCAATTATTACAACAGGAAAACTGAAAAGTGATATATCACATTGTACAGCACAGGAACAAGTTTCAAATGAAAGAACAAAAAAGAAAATCACTAATTTGTAAACTAAATCACATGTGTGTCGCTCGCTCCATTAGGAATACAGGAAAACTGAACAGTAATATATCTCACTGTACAGCACAAGAACAAGTTTCCAACGAAAGAACAGAGGGGCAAAGCACAACTTTTTAAACTAATTCACATATGTGTCGCCTGTTCAATTATTATAACAGGAAAACTGAAAAGTGATATAACCCTAACCCTAAACCTAACCCTAAGGCCCTAACCCTAACCCTAACCCTAACCCTAACCCCTAACCCTAATCCTACCCCTAACCCTAACCCTAACCCTAACCCTAACGCTAACCCTATCCCTTACCCAGCCCTAACCTAACCCTAACCCTAACCCTAACCCTAACCCTAACCCTAACTTGTTCCTAACAGGAACAAGTTTCCAACGAAAGAACGTAAATGAAAAGCACTACTTTGTAAAGTGAATCACATGTGTGTCACTCGCTCAATTAGGAATACAGGGAAACAGAAAAGTGTTATCTCGCACTGTACGGCACAGAAACTAGTTTCCATCGAAAGAACAGAAAAGCAAAGCACAACTTTGTAAACTAAATCACATACGTGTCGCCCGTTCAATTATTACAACAGGAAAACTGAAAAGTGATATATCACACTGTACAGCACAGAAACAAGTTTCCAAGAAGAACAGAAACCCAAAGCACTACTTTGTAAACTAAATCACATGTGTGTCGCTCCCTCATTTAGGAATACAGGGAAACCGGAAAGTGTTGTCTCACACTGTATGACACAGAAACAAGTTTCCAAAGAAAGAACAGAAACGCAAAGCACAACTTTGTCAACTAAATGACATACGTGTCGCCTGTTCAATTATTATAAGAGGAAAACTGAAAAGTGATATAACACACTGTACAGCACAGGAACATGTTTCCATCGAAAGAACAGAAACGCAAAGCACAACTTTGTAAACTCATTCACATACGTGTCGCCTGTTCAGTTATTATAAGAGGAAAACTGAAAAGTGATATATCACATTGTACAGCACAGGAACAAGTTTCAAATGATAGAACAAAAAAGAAAATCACTAATTTGTAAACTAAATCACATGTGTGTCGCTCGCTCCATTAGGAATACAGGAAACCTGAACAGTAATATATCTCACTGTACAGCACAAGAACAAGTTTCCAACGAAAGAACAGAAAGGCAAAGCACAACTTTATAAACTAATTCACATATGTGTTGCCTGTTCAATTATTATAACAGGAAAACTGTAAAGTGATATAACCCTAACCCTAACTCTAACCCTAACCCTAACCCTAACCCTAACCCTTAACCCTAACCCTAACCCTAACCCTAACCCTAACCCTAACGCTAACCCTATCCCTTACCCAGCCCTAACCTAACCCTAACCCTAACCCTAACCCTAAGGCCCTAACCCTAACCCTAACCCTAACCCCTAACCCTAACCCTAACCCTAACCCTAACCCTAACCCTAACCCTAATGCTAACCCTATCCCTTACCCAGCCCTAACCTAACCCTAACCCTAACCCTAACCCTAACCCTAACTTGTTCCTAACAGGAACAAGTTTCCAAATAAAGAACGTAAATGAAAAGCACTACTTTGTAAAGTGAATCACATATGTGTCACTCGCTCAATTAGGAATACAGGAAAACCGAAAAGTGTTATCTCGCACTGTATGGCACAGAAACTAGTTTCCATCGATAGAACAGAAAAGCAAAGCACAACTTTGTAAACTAAATCACATACGTGTCGCCCGTTCAATTATTACAACAGGAAAACTGAAAAGTGATATATCACACTGTACAGCACAGAAACAAGTTTCCAAGAAGAACAGAAACCCAAAGCACTACTTTGTAAACTAAATCACATGTGTGTAGCTCCCTCAATTAGGAATACAGGGAAACCGGAAAGTGTTATCTCACACTGTATGGCACAGAAACAAGTTTCCATTGAAAGAACAGAAACGCAAAGCACAACTTTGTAAACTAATTCACAAACGTGTCGCCTGTTCAATTATTATAACAGGAAAACTGAAAAGTGATATAACGCTAACCCTAACCCTAACCCTAAGGCCCTAACCCTAACCCTAACCCTTACCCTAACCCTAACCCCTAACCCTAACCCTAACCCTAACCCTAACCCTAACGCTAACCCTATCCCTTACCCAGCCCAAACCTAACCCTAACCCTAACCCTAACACTAACCCTAACCCTAACCCTAACCCTAACTTGTTCGTAACAGGAACAAGTTTCCAACGAAAGAACGTAAATGAAAAGCACTACTTTGTAAAGTGAATCACATGTGTGTCACTCGCTCAATTAGGAATACAGGAAAACCGAAATGTGTTATATTGAACTGTACGGCACAGAAACTAGTTTCCATCGAAAGAACAGAAAAGCAAAGCACAACTTTGTAAACTAAATCACATACGTGTCGCCCGTTCAATTATTACAACAGGAAAACTGAAAAGTGATATATCACCCTGTACAGCACAGAAACAAGTTTCCAAGAAGAACAGAAACCCAAAGCACTACTTTGTAAACTAAATCACATGTGTGTCGCTCCCTCATTTAGGAATACAGGGAAACCGGAAAGTGTTATCTCACACTGTATGACACAGAAACAAGTTTCCAAAGAAAGAACAGAAACGCAAAGCACAACTTTGTAAACTAAATGACATACGTGTCGCCTGTTCAATTATTATAAGAGGAAAACTGAAAAGTGATATAACACACTGTACAGCACAGGAACATGTTTCCATCGAAAGAACAGAAACGCAAAGCACAACTTTGTAAACTAATTCACATACGTGTCGCCTGTTCAATTATTATAACAGGAAAACTGAAAAGTGATATATCACATTGTACAGCACAGGAACAAGTTTCAAATGAAAGAACAAAAAAGAAAATCACTAATTTGTAAACTAAATCACATGTGTGTCGCTCGCTCCATTAGGAATACATGAAAACTGAACAGTAATATATCTCACTGTACAGCACAAGAACAAGTTTCCAACGAAAGAACAGAAAGGCAAAGTACAACTTTGTAAACTAATTCACATATGTGTCGCCTGTTCAATTATTGTAACAGGAAAACTGAAAAGTGATATAACCCTAATCCTAACTCTAACCCTAACCCTAACCCTAACCCTAACCCCTAACCCTAACCCTAACCCTAAACCTAACCCTAAACCTAACCCTAACCCTAACGCTAACCCTATCCCTTACCCAGCCCTAACCTAAGCCTAACCCTAACCCTAACCCTAAGGCCCTAACCCTAACCCTAACCCTAACCCCTAACCCTAACCCTAACTCTAACTCTAACCCTAACCCTAACCCTAATCCTAATGCTAACCCTATCCCTTACCCAGCCCTAACCTAACCCTAACCCTAACCCTAAACCTAACCCTAACTTGTTCCTAACAGGAACAAGTTTCCAACGAAAGAACGTAAATGAAAAGCACTACTTTGTAAAGTGAATCACATGTGTGTCACTCGCTCAATTAGGAATACAGGAAAACCGAAAAGTGTTATCTCGCACTGTACGGCACAGAAACTAGTTTCCATCGAAAGAACAGAAACGCAAAGCACAACTTTGTAAACTCATTCACATACGTGTCGCCTGTTCAGTTATTATAAGAGGAAAACTGAAAAGTGATATATCACATTGTACAGCACAGGAACAAGTTTCAAATGATAGAACAAAAAAGAAAATCACTAATTTGTAAACTAAATCACATGTGTGTCGCTCGCTCCATTAGGAATACAGGAAACCTGAACAGTAATATATCTCACTGTACAGCACAAGAACAAGTTTCCAACGAAAGAACAGAAAGGCAAAGCACAACTTTATAAACTAATTCACATATGTGTTGCCTGTTCAATTATTATAACAGGGAAACTGTAAAGTGATATAACCCTAACCCTAACTCTAACCCTAACCCTAACCCTAACCCTAACTTGTTCGTAACAGGAACAAGTTTCCAACGAAAGAACGTAAATGAAAAGCACTACTTTGTAAAGTGAATCACATGTGTGTCACTCGCTCAATTAGGAATACAGGAAAACCGAAATGTGTTATATTGAACTGTACGGCACAGAAACTAGTTTCCATCGAAAGAACAGAAAAGCAAAGCACAACTTTGTAAACTAAATCACATACGTGTCGCCCGTTCAATTATTACAACAGGAAAACTGAAAAGTGATATATCACCCTGTACAGCACAGAAACAAGTTTCCAAGAAGAACAGAAACCCAAAGCACTACTTTGTAAACTAAATCACATGTGTGTCGCTCCCTCATTTAGGAATACAGGGAAACCGGAAAGTGTTATCTCACACCGTATGACACAGAAACAAGTTTCCAAAGAAAGAACAGAAACGCAAAGCACAACTTTGTAAACTAAATGACATACATGTCGCCTGTTCAATTATTATAAGAGGAAAACTGAAAAGTGATATAACACACTGTACAGCACAGGAACATGTTTCCATCGAAAGAACAGAAACGCAAAGCACAACTTTGTAAACTAATTCACATACATGTCGCCTGTTCAATTATTATAACAGGAAAACTGAAAAGTGATATATCATATTGTACAGCACAGGAACAAGTTTCAAATGATAGAACAAAAAAGAAAATCACTAATTTGTAAACTAAATCACATGTGTGTCGCTCGCTCCATTAGGAATACAGGAAACCTGAACAGTAATATATCTCACTGTACAGCACAAGAACAAGTTTCCAACGAAAGAACAGAAAGGCAAAGCACAACTTTATAAACTAATTCACATATGTGTTGCCTGTTCAATTATTATAACAGGAAAACTGTAAAGTGATATAACCCTAACCCTAACTCTAACCCTAACCCTAACCCTAACCCTAACCCTTAACCCTAACCCTAACCCTAACCCTAACCCTAACCCTAACGCTAACCCTATCCCTTACCCAGCCCTAACCTAACCCTAACCCTAACCCTAACCCTAAGGCCCTAACCCTAACCCTAACCCTAACCCTAACCCCTAACCCTAACCCTAACCCTAACCCTAACCCTAACCCTAACCCTAATGCTAACCCTATCCCTTACCCAGCCCTAACCTAACCCTAACCCTAACCCTAACCCTAACCCTAACTTGTTCCTAACAGGAACAAGTTTCCAACTAAAGAACGTAAATGAAAAGCACTACTTTGTAAAGTGAATCACATATGTGTCACTCGCTCAATTAGGAATACAGGAAAACCGAAAAGTGTTATCTCGCACTGTATGGCACAGAAACTAGTTTCCATCGATAGAACAGAAAAGCAAAGCACAACTTTGTAAACTAAATGACATACGTGTCGCCTGTTCAATTATTATAAGAGGAAAACTGAAAAGTGATATAACACACTGTACAGCACAGGAACATGTTTCCATCGAAAGAACAGAAACGCAAAGCACAACTTTGTAAACTAATTCACATACGTGTCGCCTGTTCAATTATTATAACAGGAAAACTGAAAAGTGATATATCACATTGTACAGCACAGGAACAAGTTTCAAATGAAAGAACAAAAAAGAAAATCACTAATTTGTAAACTAAATCACATGTGTGTCGCTCGCTCCATTAGGAATACATGAAAACTGAACAGTAATATATCTCACTGTACAGCACAAGAACAAGTTTCCAACGAAAGAACAGAAAGGCAAAGTACAACTTTGTAAACTAATTCACATATGTGTCGCCTGTTCAATTATTGTAACAGGAAAACTGAAAAGTGATATAACCCTAATCCTAACTCTAACCCTAACCCTAACCCTAACCCTAACCCCTAACCCTAACCCTAACCCTAAACCTAACCCTAAACCTAACCCTAACCCTAACGCTAACCCTATCCCTTACCCAGCCCTAACCTAAGCCTAACCCTAACCCTAACCCTAAGGCCCTAACCCTAACCCTAACCCTAACCCCTAACCCTAACCCTAACTCTAACTCTAACCCTAACCCTAACCCTAATCCTAATGCTAACCCTATCCCTTACCCAGCCCTAACCTAACCCTAACCCTAACCCTAAACCTAACCCTAACTTGTTCCTAACAGGAACAAGTTTCCAACGAAAGAACGTAAATGAAAAGCACTACTTTGTAAAGTGAATCACATGTGTGTCACTCGCTCAATTAGGAATACAGGAAAACCGAAAAGTGTTATCTCGCACTGTACGGCACAGAAACTAGTTTCCATCGAAAGAACAGAAACGCAAAGCACAACTTTGTAAACTCATTCACATACGTGTCGCCTGTTCAGTTATTATAAGAGGAAAACTGAAAAGTGATATATCACATTGTACAGCACAGGAACAAGTTTCAAATGATAGAACAAAAAAGAAAATCACTAATTTGTAAACTAAATCACATGTGTGTCGCTCGCTCCATTAGGAATACAGGAAACCTGAACAGTAATATATCTCACTGTACAGCACAAGAACAAGTTTCCAACGAAAGAACAGAAAGGCAAAGCACAACTTTATAAACTAATTCACATATGTGTTGCCTGTTCAATTATTATAACAGGGAAACTGTAAAGTGATATAACCCTAACCCTAACTCTAACCCTAACCCTAACCCTAACCCTAACTTGTTCGTAACAGGAACAAGTTTCCAACGAAAGAACGTAAATGAAAAGCACTACTTTGTAAAGTGAATCACATGTGTGTCACTCGCTCAATTAGGAATACAGGAAAACCGAAATGTGTTATATTGAACTGTACGGCACAGAAACTAGTTTCCATCGAAAGAACAGAAAAGCAAAGCACAACTTTGTAAACTAAATCACATACGTGTCGCCCGTTCAATTATTACAACAGGAAAACTGAAAAGTGATATATCACCCTGTACAGCACAGAAACAAGTTTCCAAGAAGAACAGAAACCCAAAGCACTACTTTGTAAACTAAATCACATGTGTGTCGCTCCCTCATTTAGGAATACAGGGAAACCGGAAAGTGTTATCTCACACCGTATGACACAGAAACAAGTTTCCAAAGAAAGAACAGAAACGCAAAGCACAACTTTGTAAACTAAATGACATACATGTCGCCTGTTCAATTATTATAAGAGGAAAACTGAAAAGTGATATAACACACTGTACAGCACAGGAACATGTTTCCATCGAAAGAACAGAAACGCAAAGCACAACTTTGTAAACTAATTCACATACATGTCGCCTGTTCAATTATTATAACAGGAAAACTGAAAAGTGATATATCATATTGTACAGCACAGGAACAAGTTTCAAATGATAGAACAAAAAAGAAAATCACTAATTTGTAAACTAAATCACATGTGTGTCGCTCGCTCCATTAGGAATACAGGAAACCTGAACAGTAATATATCTCACTGTACAGCACAAGAACAAGTTTCCAACGAAAGAACAGAAAGGCAAAGCACAACTTTATAAACTAATTCACATATGTGTTGCCTGTTCAATTATTATAACAGGAAAACTGTAAAGTGATATAACCCTAACCCTAACTCTAACCCTAACCCTAACCCTAACCCTAACCCTTAACCCTAACCCTAACCCTAACCCTAACCCTAACCCTAACGCTAACCCTATCCCTTACCCAGCCCTAAACTAACCCTAACCCTAACCCTAACCCTAAGGCCCTAACCCTAACCCTAACCCTAACCCCTAACCCTAACCCTAACCCTAACCCTAACCCTAACCCTAACCCTAATGCTAACCCTATCCCTTACCCAGCCCTAACCTAACCCTAACCCTAACCCTAACCCTAACCCTACCTTGTTCCTAACAGGAACAAGTTTCCAACTAAAGAACGTAAATGAAAAGCACTACTTTGTAAAGTGAATCACATATGTGTCACTCGCTCAATTAGGAATACAGGAAAACCGAAAAGTGTTATCTCGCACTGTATGGCACAGAAACTAGTTTCCATCGATAGAACAGAAAAGCAAAGCACAACTTTGTAAACTAAATCACATACGTGTCGCCCGTTCAATTATTACAACAGGAAAACTGAAAAGTGATATATCACACTGTACAGCACAGAAACAAGTTTCCAAGAAGAACAGAAACCCAAAGCACTACTTTGTAAACTAAATCACATGTGTGTAGCTCCCTCAATTAGGAATACAGGGAAACCGGAAAGTGTTATCTCACACTGTATGGCACAGAAACAAGTTTCCATTGAAAGAACAGAAACGCAAAGCACAACTTTGTAAACTAATTCACAAACGTGTCGCCTGTTCAATTATTATACCAGGAAAACTGAAAAGTGATATAACGCTAACCCTAACCCTAACCCTAAGGCCCTAACCCTAACCCTAACCCTTACCCTAACCCTAACCCCTAACCCTAACCCTAACCCTAACCCTAACCCTAACGCTAACCCTATCCCTTACCCAGCCCAAACCTAACCCTAACCCTAACCCTAACACTAACCCTAACCCTAACCCTAACCCTAACTTGTTCGTAACAGGAACAAGTTTCCAACGAAAGAACGTAAATGAAAAGCACTACTTTGTAAAGTGAATCACATGTGTGTCACTCGCTCAATTAGGAATACAGGAAAACCGAAATGTGTTATATTGAACTGTACGGCACAGAAACTAGTTTCCATCGAAAGAACAGAAAAGCAAAGCACAACTTTGTAAACTAAATCACATACGTGTCGCCCGTTCAATTATTACAACAGGAATACTGAAAAGTGATATATCACCCTGTACAGCACAGAAACAAGTTTCCAAGAAGAACAGAAACCCAAAGCACTACTTTGTAAACTAAATCACATGTGTGTCGCTCCCTCATTTAGGAATACAGGGAAACCGGAAAGTGTTATCTCACACTGTATGACACAGAAACAAGTTTCCAAAGAAAGAACAGAAACGCAAAGCACAACTTTGTAAACTAAATGACATACGTGTCGCCTGTTCAATTATTATAAGAGGAAAACTGAAAAGTGATATAACACACTGTACAGCACAGGAACATGTTTCCATCGAAAGAACAGAAACGCAAAGCACAACTTTGTAAACTAATTCACATACGTGTCGCCTGTTCAATTATTATAACAGGAAAACTGAAAAGTGATATATCACATTGTACAGCACAGGAACAAGTTTCAAATGAAAGAACAAAAAAGAAAATCACTAATTTGTAAACTAAATCACATGTGTGTCGCTCGCTCCATTAGGAATACATGAAAACTGAACAGTAATATATCTCACTGTACAGCACAAGAACAAGTTTCCAACGAAAGAACAGAAAGGCAAAGTACAACTTTGTAAACTAATTCACATATGTGTCGCCTGTTCAATTATTGTAACAGGAAAACTGAAAAGTGATATAACCCTAACCCTAACTCTAACCCTAACCCTAACCCTAACCCTAACCCCTAACCCTAACCCTAACCCTAAACCTAACCCTAAACCTAACCCTAACCCTAACGCTAACCCTATCCCTTACCCAGCCCTAACCTAAGCCTAACCCTAACCCTAACCCTAAGGCCCTAACCCTAACCCTAACCCTAACCCCTAACCCTAACCCTAACTCTAACTCTAACCCTAACCCTAACCCTAATCCTAATGCTAACCCTATCCCTTACCCAGCCCTAACCTAACCCTAACCCTAACCCTAAACCTAACCCTAACTTGTTCCTAACAGGAACAAGTTTCCAACGAAAGAACGTAAATGAAAAGCACTACTTTGTAAAGTGAATCACATGTGTGTCACTCGCTCAATTAGGAATACAGGAAAACCGAAAAGTGTTATCTCGCACTGTACGGAACAGAAACTAGTTTCCATCGAAAGAACAGAAACGCAAAGCACAACTTTGTAAACTCATTCACATACGTGTCGCCTGTTCAGTTATTATAAGAGGAAAACTGAAAAGTGATATATCACATTGTACAGCACAGGAACAAGTTTCAAATGATAGAACAAAAAAGAAAATCACTAATTTGTAAACTAAATCACATGTGTGTCGCTCGCTCCATTAGGAATACAGGAAACCTGAACAGTAATATATCTCACTGTACAGCACAAGAACAAGTTTCCAACGAAAGAACAGAAAGGCAAAGCACAACTTTATAAACTAATTCACATATGTGTTGCCTGTTCAATTATTATAACAGGGAAACTGTAAAGTGATATAACCCTAACCCTAACTCTAACCCTAACCCTAACCCTAACCCTAACTTGTTCGTAACAGGAACAAGTTTCCAACGAAAGAACGTAAATGAAAAGCACTACTTTGTAAAGTGAATCACATGTGTGTCACTCGCTCAATTAGGAATACAGGAAAACCGAAATGTGTTATATTGAACTGTACGGCACAGAAACTAGTTTCCATCGAAAGAACAGAAAAGCAAAGCACAACTTTGTAAACTAAATCACATACGTGTCGCCCGTTCAATTATTACAACAGGAAAACTGAAAAGTGATATATCACCCTGTACAGCACAGAAACAAGTTTCCAAGAAGAACAGAAACCCAAAGCACTACTTTGTAAACTAAATCACATGTGTGTCGCTCCCTCATTTAGGAATACAGGGAAACCGGAAAGTGTTATCTCACACCGTATGACACAGAAACAAGTTTCCAAAGAAAGAACAGAAACGCAAAGCACAACTTTGTAAACTAAATGACATACATGTCGCCTGTTCAATTATTATAAGAGGAAAACTGAAAAGTGATATAACACACTGTACAGCACAGGAACATGTTTCCATCGAAAGAACAGAAACGCAAAGCACAACTTTGTAAACTAATTCACATACATGTCGCCTGTTCAATTATTATAACAGGAAAACTGAAAAGTGATATATCATATTGTACAGCACAGGAACAAGTTTCAAATGATAGAACAAAAAAGAAAATCACTAATTTGTAAACTAAATCACATGTGTGTCGCTCGCTCCATTAGGAATACAGGAAACCTGAACAGTAATATATCTCACTGTACAGCACAAGAACAAGTTTCCAACGAAAGAACAGAAAGGCAAAGCACAACTTTATAAACTAATTCACATATGTGTTGCCTGTTCAATTATTATAACAGGAAAACTGTAAAGTGATATAACCCTAACCCTAACTCTAACCCTAACCCTAACCCTAACCCTAACCCTTAACCCTAACCCTAACCCTAACCCTAACCCTAACCCTAACGCTAACCCTATCCCTTACCCAGCCCTAACCTAACCCTAACCCTAACCCTAACCCTAAGGCCCTAACCCTAACCCTAACCCTAACCCCTAACCCTAACCCTAACCCTAACCCTAACCCTAACCCTAACCCTAATGCTAACCCTATCCCTTACCCAGCCCTAACCTAACCCTAACCCTAACCCTAACCCTAACCCTAACTTGTTCCTAACAGGAACAAGTTTCCAACTAAAGAACGTAAATGAAAAGCACTACTTTGTAAAGTGAATCACATATGTGTCACTCGCTCAATTAGGAATACAGGAAAACCGAAAAGTGTTATCTCGCACTGTATGGCACAGAAACTAGTTTCCATCGATAGAACAGAAAAGCAAAGCACAACTTTGTAAACTAAATCACATACGTGTCGCCCGTTCAATTATTACAACAGGAAAACTGAAAAGTGATATATCACACTGTACAGCACAGAAACAAGTTTCCAAGAAGAACAGAAACCCAAAGCACTACTTTGTAAACTAAATCACATGTGTGTAGCTCCCTCAATTAGGAATACAGGGAAACCGGAAAGTGTTATCTCACACTGTATGGCACAGAAACAAGTTTCCATTGAAAGAACAGAAACGCAAAGCACAACTTTGTAAACTAATTCACAAACGTGTCGCCTGTTCAATTATTATAACAGGAAAACTGAAAAGTGATATAACGCTAACCCTAACCCTAACCCTAAGGCCCTAACCCTAACCCTAACCCTTACCCTAACCCTAACCCCTAACCCTAACCCTAACCCTAACCCTAACCCTAACCCTAACGCTAACCCTATCCCTTACCCAGCCCAAACCTAACCCTAACCCTAACCCTAACACTAACCCTAACCCTAACCCTAACCCTAACTTGTTCGTAACAGGAACAAGTTTCCAACGAAAGAACGTAAATGAAAAGCACTACTTTGTAAAGTGAATCACATGTGTGTCACTCGCTCAATTAGGAATACAGGAAAACCGAAATGTGTTATATTGAACTGTACGGCACAGAAACTAGTTTCCATCGAAAGAACAGAAAAGCAAAGCACAACTTTGTAAACTAAATCACATACGTGTCGCCCGTTCAATTATTACAACAGGAAAACTGAAAAGTGATATATCACCCTGTACAGCACAGAAACAAGTTTCCAAGAAGAACAGAAACCCAAAGCACTACTTTGTAAACTAAATCACATGTGTGTCGCTCCCTCATTTAGGAATACAGGGAAACCGGAAAGTGTTATCTCACACTGTATGACACAGAAACAAGTTTCCAAAGAAAGAACAGAAACGCAAAGCACAACTTTGTAAACTAAATGACATACGTGTCGCCTGTTCAATTATTATAAGAGGAAAACTGAAAAGTGATATAACACACTGTACAGCACAGGAACATGTTTCCATCGAAAGAACAGAAACGCAAAGCACAACTTTGTAAACTAATTCACATACGTGTCGCCTGTTCAATTATTATAACAGGAAAACTGAAAAGTGATATATCACATTGTACAGCACAGGAACAAGTTTCAAATGAAAGAACAAAAAAGAAAATCACTAATTTGTAAACTAAATCACATGTGTGTCGCTCGCTCCATTAGGAATACATGAAAACTGAACAATAATATATCTCACTGTACAGCACAAGAACAAGTTTCCAACGAAAGAACAGAAAGGCAAAGTACAACTTTGTAAACTAATTCACATATGTGTCGCCTGTTCAATTATTGTAACAGGAAAACTGAAAAGTGATATAACCCTAATCCTAATTCTAACCCTAACCCTAACCCTAACCCTAACCCCTAACCCTAACCCTAACCCTAAACCTAACCCTAAACCTAACCCTAACCCTAACGCTAACCCTATCCCTTACCCAGCCCTAACCTAAGCCTAACCCTAACCCTAACCCTAAGGCCCTAACCCTAACCCTAACCCTAACCCTAACCCTAAACATTAACCCTAACCCTAACCCTAACCCTAACGCTAACCCTATCCCTTACCCAGCCCTAACCTAACCCTAACCCTAACCCTAACCCTAACCCTAACTTGTTCCTAACAGGAACAAGTTTCCAACTAAAGAACGTAAATGAAAAGCACTACTTTGTAAAGTGAATCACATATGTGTCACTCGCTCAATTAGGAATACAGGAAAACCGAAAAGTGTTATCTCGCACTGTATGGCACAGAAACTAGTTTCCATCGATAGAACAGAAAAGCAAAGCACAACTTTGTAAACTAAATCACATACGTGTCGCCCGTTCAATTATTACAACAGGAAAACTGAAAAGTGATATATCACACTGTACAGCACAGAAACAAGTTTCCAAGAAGAACAGAAACCCAAAGCACTACTTTGTAAACTAAATCACATGTGTGTAGCTCCCTCAATTAGGAATACAGGGAAACCGGAAAGTGTTATCTCACACTGTATGGCACAGAAACAAGTTTCCATTGAAAGAACAGAAACGCAAAGCACAACTTTGTAAACTAATTCACATACGTGTCGCCTGTTCAATTATTATAACAGGAAAACTGAAAAGTGATATAACCCTAACCCTAACCCTAACCCTAAGGCCCTAACCCTAACCCTAACCCTAACCCTAACCCTAACCCTAACCCCTAACCCTAACCCTAACCCTAACCCTAACCCTAACGCTAACCCTATCCCTTACCCAGCCCAAACCTAACCCAAACCCTAACCCTAACCCTAACCCTAACCCTAACCCTAACCCTAACTTGTTCCTAACAGGAACAAGTTTCCAACGAAAGAACGTAAATGAAAAGCACTACTTTGTAAAGTGAATCACATGTGTGTCACTCGCTCAATTAGGAATACAGGAAAACCGAAATGTGTTATATTGAACTGTACGGCACAGAAACTAGTTTCCATCGAAAGAACAGAAAAGAAAAGCACAACTTTGTAAACTAAATCACATACGTGTCGCCCGTTCAATTATTACAACAGGAAAACTGAAAAGTGATATATCACCCTGTACAGCACAGAAACAAGTTTCCAAGAAGAACAGAAACCCAAAGCACTACTTTGTAAACTAAATCACATGTGTGTCGCTCCCTCATTTAGGAATACAGGGAAACCGGAAAGTGTTATCTCACACTGTATGACACAGAAACAAGTTTCCAAAGAAAGAACAGAAACGCAAAGCACAACTTTGTAAACTAAATGACATACGTGTCGCCTGTTCAATTATTATAAGAGGAAAACTGAAAAGTGATATAACACACTGTACAGCACAGGAACATGTTTCCATCGAAAGAACAGAAACGCAAAGCACAACTTTGTAAACTAATTCACATACGTGTCGCCTGTTCAATTATTATAACAGGAAAACTGAAAAGTGATATATCACATTGTACAGCACAGGAACAAGTTTCAAATGAAAGAACAAAAAAGAAAATCACTAATTTGTAAACTAAATCACATGTGTGTCGCTCGCTCCATTAGGAATACATGAAAACTGAACAGTAATATATCTCACTGTACAGCACAAGAACAAGTTTCCAACGAAAGAACAGAAAGGCAAAGTACAACTTTGTAAACTAATTCACATATGTGTCGCCGGTTCAATTATTATAACAGGAAAACTGAAAAGTGATATAACCCTAACCCTAACTCTAACCCTAACCCTAACCCTAACCCTAACCCCTAACCCTAACCCTAACCCTAAACCTAACCCTAAAAATAACCCTAACCCTAACGCTAACCCTATCCCTTACCCAGCCCTAACCTAAGCCTAACCCTAACCCTAACCCTAAGGCCCTAACCCTAACCCTAACCCTAACCCCTAACCCTAACCCTAACCCTAACCCTAACTCTAACCCTAACCCTAACCCTAATCCTAATGCTAACCCTATCCCTTACCCAGCCCTAACCTAACCCTAACCCTAACCCTAAACCTAACCCTAACTTGTTCCTAACAGGAACAAGTTTCCAACGAAAGAACGTAAATGAAAAGCACTACTTTGTAAAGTGAATCACATGTGTGTCACTCGCTCAATTAGGAATACAGGAAAACCGAAAAGTGTTATCTCGCACTGTACGGCACAGAAACTAGTTTCCATCGAAAGAACAGAAAAGCAAAGCACAACTTTGTAAACTAAATGACATATGTGTCGCCTGTTCAATTATTATAAGAGGAAAACTGAAAAGTGATATAACACACTGTACAGCACAGGAACATGTTTCCATCGAAAGAATAGAAACGCAAAGCACAACTTTGTAAACTAATTCACATACGTGTCGCCTGTTCAATTATTATAACAGGAAAACTGAAAAGTGATATATCACATTCTACAGCACAGGAACAAGTTTCACATGAAAGAACAATAAAGAAAATCACTAATTTGTAAAATAAATCACATGTGTGTCGCTCGCTCCATTAGGAATACAGGAAAACTGAACAGTAATATATCTCACTGTACAGCACAAGAACAAGTTTCCAACGAAAGAACAGAAAGGCAAAGCACAACTTTGTAAACTAATTCACATATGTGTCGCCTGTTCAATTATTATAACAGGAAAACTGAAAAGTGATATAACCCTAACCCTAACACTAACCCTAACCCTAACCCTAACCCTAACCCTAAACCCTAACCCTAACCCAAACCCTAAACCTAACCCTAACCCTAAGGCCCTAACCCTAACCCTAACCCTAACCCTAACCCTAACCCTAACCCTAAACATTAACCCTAACCCTAACCCTAACCCTAACCCTAACGCTAACCCTATCCCTTACCCAGCCCTAACCTAACCCTAACCCTAACCCTAACCCTAAGCCTAACTTGTTCCTAACAGGAACAAGTTTCCAACTAAAGAACGTAAATGAAAAGCACTACTTTGTAAAGTGAATCACATATGTGTCACTCGCTCAATTAGGAATACAGGAAAACCGAAAAGTGTTATCTCGCACTGTATGGCACAGAAACTAGTTTCCATCGATAGAACAGAAAAGCAAAGCACAACTTTGTAAACTAAATCACATACGTGTCGCCCGTTCAATTATTACAACAGGAAAACTGAAAAGTGATATATCACACTGTACAGCACAGAAACAAGTTTCCAAGAAGAACAGAAACCCAAAGCACTACTTTGTAAACTAAATCACATGTGTGTAGCTCCCTCAATTAGGAATACAGGGAAACCGGAAAGTGTTATCTCACACTGTATGGCACAGAAACAAGTTTCCATTGAAAGAACAGAAACGCAAAGCACAACTTTGTAAACTAATTCACATACGTGTCGCCTGTTCAATTATTATAACAGGAAAACTGAAAAGTGATATAACCCTAACCCTAACCCTAACCCTAAGGCCCTAACCCTAACCCTAACCCTAACCCTAACCCTAACCCTAACCCTAACCCCTAACCCTAACCCTAACCCTAACCCTAACCCTAACGCTAACCCTATCCCTTACCCAGCCCAAACCTAACCCTAACCCTAACCCTAACCCTAACCCTAACCCTAACCCTAACTTGTTCCTAACAGGAACAAGTTTCCAACGAAAGAACGTAAATGAAAAGCACTACTTTGTAAAGTGAATCACATGTGTGTCACTCGCTCAATTAGGAATACAGGAAAACCGAAATGTGTTATATTGAACTGTACGGCACAGAAACTAGTTTCCATCGAAAGAACAGAAAAGCAAAGCACAACTTTGTAAACTAAATCACATACGTGTCGCCCGTTCAATTATTACAACAGGAAAACTGAAAAGTGATATATCACCCTGTACAGCACAGAAACAAGTTTCCAAGAAGAACAGAAACCCAAAGCACTACTTTGTAAACTAAATCACATGTGTGTCGCTCCCTCATTTAGGAATACAGGGAAACCGGAAAGTGTTATCTCACACTGTATGACACAGAAACAAGTTTCCAAAGAAAGAACAGAAACGCAAAGCACAACTTTGTAAACTAAATGACATACGTGTCGCCTGTTCAATTATTATAAGAGGAAAACTGAAAAGTGATATAACACACTGTACAGCACAGGAACATGTTTCCATCGAAAGAACAGAAACGCAAAGCACAACTTTGTAAACTAATTCACATACGTGTCGCCTGTTCAATTATTATAACAGGAAAACTGAAAAGTGATATATCACATTGTACAGCACAGGAACAAGTTTCAAATGAAAGAACAAAAAAGAAAATCACTAATTTGTAAACTAAATCACATGTGTGTCGCTCGCTCCATTAGGAATACATGAAAACTGAACAGTAATATATCTCACTGTACAGCACAAGAACAAGTTTCCAACGAAAGAACAGAAAGGCAAAGTACAACTTTGTAAACTAATTCACATATGTGTCGCCTGTTCAATTATTATAACAGGAAAACTGAAAAGTGATATAACCCTAACCCTAACTCTAACCCTAACCCTAACCCTAACCCTAACCCCTAACCCTAACCCTAACCCTAAACCTAACCCTAAACCTAACCCTAACCCTAACGCTAACCCTATCCCTTACCCAGCCCTAACCTAAGCCTAACCCTAACCCTAACCCTAAGGCCCTAACCCTAACCCTAACCCTAACCCCTAACCCTAACCCTAACCCTAACGTATGTGATTTAGTTTACAAAGTTGTGCTTTGCTTTTCTGTTCTTTCGATGGAAACTAGTTTCTGTGCCATACAGTGCGAGATAACACTTTTCGGTTTTCCTGTATTCCTAATTGAGCGAGTGACACACCTGTGATTCACTTTACAAAGTAGTGCTTTTCATTTACGTTCTTTCCATTGAAAGAACAGAAACGCAAAGCACAACTTTGTAAACCAATTCACATATGTGTCGCCTGTTCAATTATTATCACAGGAAAACTGAATAGTGATATAACCCTACCCTAACCCTAACTCTAAGGCCCTAACCCTAACCCTAACCCTAACCCTAACCCTAAACCCTAACCCTAACCCTAACCCTAACCCTAACCCTAACCCTAACGCTAACCCTATCCCTTACCCAGTCCTAACCTAACCCTAACCCTAACCCTAACCCTAACCCTAACTTGTTCCTAACAGGATCAAGTTTCCAACGAAAGAACGTAAATGAAAAGCACTACTTTGTAAACTGAATCACATGTGTGTCACTCGCTCAATTAGGAATACAGGAAAACCGAAAAGTGTTATCTCGCACTGTACGGCACAGAAACTAGTTTCCATTGAAAGAACAGAAACGCAAAGCACAACTTTGTAAACCAATTCACATATGTGTCGCCTGTTCAATTATTATAACAGGAAAACTGAAAAGTGATATAACCCTAACCCTAACCCTAACCCTAAGGCCCTAACCCTAACCCTAACCCTAACCCTAACCCTAACCCTAACCCTAACCCCTAACCCTAACCCTAACCCTAAACCTAACCCCTAACCCTAACCCTAACCCTAACCCTAACCCTAACCCTAAATTGTCGGGAACAAGTTTCCAACGAAAGAACGTAAATGAAAAGCACTACTTTGTAAAGTGAATCACATGTGTGTCACTCGCTCAATTAGGAATACAGGAAAACCGAAAAGTGTTATCTCGCACTGTACGGCACAGAAACTAGTTTCCATCGAAAGAACAGAAAAGCAAAGCACAACTTTGTAAACTAAATCACATACGTGTCGCCCGTTCAATTATTACAACAGGAAAACTGAAAAGTGATATATCACACTGTACAGCACAGAAACAAGTTTCCAAGAAGAACAGAAAGCCAAAGCACTACTTTGTAAACTAAATCACATGTGTGTCGCTCCCTCATTTAGGAATACAGGGAAACCGGAAAGTGTTATCTCACACTGTATGGCACAGAAACAAGTTTCCAAAGAAAGAACAGAAACGCAAAGCACAACTTTGTAAACTAAATGACATACGTGTCGCCTGTTCAATTATTATAAGAGGAAAACTGAGAAGTGATATAACACACTGTACAGCACAGGAACATGTTTCCATCGAAAGAACAGAAACGCAAAGCACAACTTTGTAAACTAATTCACATACGTGTCGCCTGTTCAATTATTATAACAGGAAAACTGAAAAGTGATATATCACATTGTACAGCACAGGAACAAGTTTCAAATGAAAGAACAAAAAAGAAAATCACTAATTTGTAAACTAAATCACATGTGTGTCGCTCGCTCCATTAGGAATACAGGAAAACTGAACAGTAATATATCTCACTGTACAGCACAAGAACAAGTTTCCAACGAAAGAACAGAAAGGCAAAGGACAACTTTGTAAACTAATTCACATATGTGTCGCCAGTTCAATTATTATAACAGGAAAACTGAAAAGTGATATAACCCTAACCCTAACCCTAAGGCCCTAACCCTAACCCTAACCCTAACCCTAACCCCTAACCCTAACCCTAAACTTAACCCTAACGCTAAATCTATCCCTTACCCAGCCCTAACCTAACCCTAACCCTAACCCTAACCCTAACCCTAACCCTAACCCTAACTTGTTCCTAACAGGAACAAGATTCCAACGAAAGAGCGTAAATGAAAAGCACTACTTTGTAAAGTGAATCACATGTGTGTCACTCGCTCAATTAGGAATACAGGAAAACCGAAAAGTGTTATCTCGCATTGTACGGCATAGAAACTAGTATCCATTGAAAGAACAGAAAAGCAAAGCACAACTTTGTAAACTAAATCACATACGTGTCGCCCGTTCAATTATTACAACAGGAAAACTGAAAAGTGATATATCACCCTGTACAGCACAGAAACAAGTTTCCAAGAAGAACAGAAACCCAAAGCACTACTTTGTAAACTAAATCACATGTGTGTGGCTCCCTCAATTAAGAATACAGGGAAACCGGAAAGTGTTATCTCACACTGTATGGCACAGAAACAAGTTTCCAAAGAAAGAACAGAAATGGAAAGCACAACTTTGTAAACTAAATGACATATGTATCGCCTGTTCAATTATTATAAGAGGAAAACTGAAAAGTGATATAACACACTGTACAGCACAGGAACATGTTTCCATCGAAAGAACAGAAACGCAAAGCACAACTTTGTAAACTAATTCACATACGTGTCGCCTGTTCAATTATTATAACAGGAAAACTGAAAAGTGATATATCACATTGTACAGCACAGGAACAAGTTTCAAATGAAAGAACAAAAAAGAAAATCACTAATTTGTAAACTAAATCACATGTGTGTCGCTCGCTCCATTAGGAATACAGGAAAACTGAACAGTAATATATCTCACTGTACAGCACAAGAACAACTTTCCAATGAAAGAACAGAAAAGCAAAGCACTACTTTTAAACAGAATCACCTGTGTGTCGCTCGCTCAATTAGGAATACAGGAAAACTGAAAAGTGAAATCTCGCACTGTACGGCACAGAAACAAGTTTCCATTGAAAGAACAGAAAAGCAAAGCACAACTTTGTAAACTAATTCACATATGTGTCGCCTGTTCAATTATTATAACAGGAAAACTGAAAAGTGATATAACCCTAACCCTAACCCTAACCCTAATGCTAACCCTATCCCTTACCCAGCCCTAACCTAACCCTAACCCTAACCCTAACCCTAACCCAAACCCTAACCCTAACCCTAACCCTAACCCTAACCCTAACCCTAACTTGTTCCTAACAGGATCAAGTTTCCAACGAAAGAACGTAAATGAAAAGCACTACTTTGTAAACTGAATCACATGTGTGTCACTCGCTCAATTAGGAATACAGGAAAACCGAAAAGTGTTATCTCGCACTGTACGGCACAGAAACTAGTTTCCATCGAAAGAACAGAAAAGCAAAGCACAACTTTGTAAACTAAATCACATACGTGTCGCCCGTTCAATTATTACAACAGGAAAACTGAAAAGTGATATATCACACTGTACAGCACAGAAACAAGTTTCCAAGAAGAACAGAAACCCAAAGCACTACTTTGTAAACTAAATCACATGTGTGTCGCTCGCTCAATTAGGAATACAGGGAAATCGAAAAGTGTTATCTCACACTGTATGGCACAGAAACAAGTTTCCAAAGAAAGAACAGAAACGGAAAGCACAACTTTGTAAACTAAATGACATACGTGTCGCCTGTTCAATTATTATAAAAGGAAAACTGAAAAGTGATATAACACACTGTACAGCACAGGAACATGTTTCCTTCGAAAGAACAGAAACGCAAAGCACAACTTTGTAAACTAATTCACATACGTGTCGCCTGTTCAATTATTATAACAGGAAAACGGAAAAGAGATATATCACATTGTACAGCACAGGAACATGTTTCCATCGAAAGAATAGAAACGCAAAGCACAACTTTGTAAACTAATTCACATATTTGTCGCCTATTCAATTATTATAACAGGAAAACTGAAAAGTGATATAACCCTAACCCTACCCCTAACCCTAAGGCCCTAACCCTAAGCCTAACCCTAACCCTAACCCTAACCCTAACGCTTACCTTATCCCTTACCCAGCCCTAACCCAACCCTACACCTAACCCTAACCCTAACCCTAACCCTAACTTGTTCCTAACAGGAACAAGTTTCCAACGAAAGAACGTAAATGAAAAGCACTACTTTGTAAACTGAATCACATGTGTGTCGCTCGCTCAATTAGGAATACAGGGAAACCGAAAAGTGTTATCTCACACTGTATGGCACAGAAACATGTTTCCAAAGAAAGAACAGAAACGGAAAGCACAACTTTGTAAACTAAATGACATACGTGTCGCCTGTTCAATTATTATAAGAGGAAAACTGAGAAGTGATATAACACACTGTACAGCACAGGAACATGTTTCCATCGAAAGAACAGAAACGCAAAGCACAACTTTGTAAACTAATTCACATACGTGTCGCCTGTTCAATTATTATAACAGGAAAACTGAAAAGTGATATATCACATTGTACAGCACAGGAACAAGTTCCAAATGAAAGAACAAAAAAGAAAATCACTAATTTGTAAACTAAATCACATGTGTGTCGCTCGCTCCATTAGGAATACAGGAAAACTGAACAGTAATATATCTCACTGTACAGCACAAGAACAAGTTTCCAACGAAAGAACAGAAAGGCAAAGGACAACTTTGTAAACTAATTCACATATGTGTCGCCAGTTCAATTATTATAACAGGAAAACTGAAAAGTGATATAACCCTAACCCTAACCCTAAGGCCCTAACCCTAACCCTAACCCTAACCCTAACCCCTAACCCTAACCCTAAACTTAACCCTAACGCTAAATCTATCCCTTACCCAGCCCTAACCTAACCCTAACCCTAACCCTAACCCTAACCCTAACCCTAACCCTAACTTGTTCCTAACAGGAACAAGATTCCAACGAAAGAGCGTAAATGAAAAGCACTACTTTGTAAAGTGAATCACATGTGTGTCACTCGCTCAATTAGGAATACAGGAAAACCGAAAAGTGTTATCTCGCATTGTACGGCATAGAAACTAGTATCCATTGAAAGAACAGAAAAGCAAAGCACAACTTTGTAAACTAAATCACATACGTGTCGCCCGTTCAATTATTACAACAGGAAAACTGAAAAGTGATATATCACCCTGTACAGCACAGAAACAAGTTTCCAAGAAGAACAGAAACCCAAAGCACTACTTTGTAAACTAAATCACATGTGTGTGGCTCCCTCAATTAAGAATACAGGGAAACCGGAAAGTGTTATCTCACACTGTATGGCACAGAAACAAGTTTCCAAAGAAAGAACAGAAATGGAAAGCACAACTTTGTAAACTAAATGACATATGTATCGCCTGTTCAATTATTATAAGAGGAAAACTGAAAAGTGATATAACACACTGTACAGCACAGGAACATGTTTCCATCGAAAGAACAGAAACGCAAAGCACAACTTTGTAAACTAATTCACATACGTGTCGCCTGTTCAATTATTATAACAGGAAAACTGAAAAGTGATATATCACATTGTACAGCACAGGAACAAGTTTCAAATGAAAGAACAAAAAAGAAAATCACTAATTTGTAAACTAAATCACATGTGTGTCGCTCGCTCCATTAGGAATACAGGAAAACTGAACAGTAATATATCTCACTGTACAGCACAAGAACAACTTTCCAATGAAAGAACAGAAAAGCAAAGCACTACTTTTAAACAGAATCACCTGTGTGTCGCTCGCTCAATTAGGAATACAGGAAAACTGAAAAGTGAAATCTCGCACTGTACGGCACAGAAACAAGTTTCCATTGAAAGAACAGAAAAGCAAAGCACAACTTTGTAAACTAATTCACATATGTGTCGCCTGTTCAATTATTATAACAGGAAAACTGAAAAGTGATATAACCCTAACCCTAACCCTAACCCTAATGCTAACCCTATCCCTTACCCAGCCCTAACCTAACCCTAACCCTAACCCTAACCCTAACCCAAACCCTAACCCTAACCCTAACCCTAACCCTAACCCTAACCCTAACTTGTTCCTAACAGGATCAAGTTTCCAACGAAAGAACGTAAATGAAAAGCACTACTTTGTAAACTGAATCACATGTGTGTCACTCGCTCAATTAGGAATACAGGAAAACCGAAAAGTGTTATCTCGCACTGTACGGCACAGAAACTAGTTTCCATCGAAAGAACAGAAAAGCAAAGCACAACTTTGTAAACTAAATCACATACGTGTCGCCCGTTCAATTATTACAACAGGAAAACTGAAAAGTGATATATCACACTGTACAGCACAGAAACAAGTTTCCAAGAAGAACAGAAACCCAAAGCACTACTTTGTAAACTAAATCACATGTGTGTCGCTCGCTCAATTAGGAATACAGGGAAATCGAAAAGTGTTATCTCACACTGTATGGCACAGAAACAAGTTTCCAAAGAAAGAACAGAAACGGAAAGCACAACTTTGTAAACTAAATGACATACGTGTCGCCTGTTCAATTATTATAAAAGGAAAACTGAAAAGTGATATAACACACTGTACAGCACAGGAACATGTTTCCTTCGAAAGAACAGAAACGCAAAGCACAACTTTGTAAACTAATTCACATACGTGTCGCCTGTTCAATTATTATAGCAGGAAAACGGAAAAGAGATATATCACATTGTACAGCACAGGAACATGTTTCCATCGAAAGAATAGAAACGCAAAGCACAACTTTGTAAACTAATTCACATATTTGTCGCCTATTCAATTATTATAACAGGAAAACTGAAAAGTGATATAACCCTAACCCTACCCCTAACCCTAAGGCCCTAACCCTAAGCCTAACCCTAACCCTAACCCTAACCCTAACGCTTACCTTATCCCTTACCCAGCCCTAACCCAACCCTACACCTAACCCTAACACTAACCCTAACCCTAACTTGTTCCTAACAGGAACAAGTTTCCAACGAAAGAACGTAAATGAAAAGCACTACTTTGTAAACTGAATCACATGTGTGTCGCTCGCTCAATTAGGAATACAGGGAAACCGAAAAGTGTTATTTCACACTGTATGGCACAGAAACATGTTTCCAAAGAAAGAACAGAAACGGAAAGCACAACTTTGTAAACTAAATGACATACGTGTCGCCTGTTCAATTATTATAAGAGGAAAACTGAAAAGTGATATAACACACTGAACAGCACAGGAACATGTTTCCATCGAAAGAACAGAAATGCAAAGCACAACTTTGTAAACTAATTCACATACGTGTCGCCTGTTCAATTATTATAACAGGAAAACGGAAAAGTGATATGTCACATTGTACAGCACAGGAACATGTTTCCATCGAAAGAACAGAAACGCAAAGCACAACTTTGTAAAATAATTCACATATGTGTCGCCTATTCAATTATTATAACAGGAAAACTGAAAAGTGATATAACCCTAACCCTAACCCTAACCCTAAGGCCCTAACACTAAGCCTAACCCTAACCCTAACCCTAACCCTAACGCTTACCTTATCCCTTACCCAGCCCTAACCTAACCCTAAACCTAACCCTAACACTAACCCTAACCCTAACTTGTTCCTAACAGGAACAAGTTTCCAACGAAAGAACGTAAATGAAAAGCACTACTTTTTAAGCTGAATCACATGTGTGTCGCTCGCTCAATTAGGAATACAGGGAAACCGAAAAGTGTTATCTCACACTGTATGGCACAGAAACAAGTTTCCAAAGAAAGAACAGAAACGGAAAGCACAACTTTGTAAACTAAATGACATATGTGTCGCCTGTTCAATTATTATAAGAGGAAAACTGAAAAGTGATATAACACACTGAACAGCACAGGAACATGTTTCCATCGAAAGAACAGAAACGCAAAGCACAACTTTGTAAACTAATTCACATACGTGTCGCCTGTTCAATTATTATAACAGGAAAACTGAAAAGTGATATATCACATTGTACAGCACAGAAACAAGTTTCAAATGAAAGAACAAAAAAGAAAATCACTAATTTGTCAACTAAATCACATGTGTGTTGCTAGCTCCATTAGGAATACAGGAAAACTGAACAGTAATATATATCACTCTACAGCACAAGAACAAGTTTCCAACGAAAGAACAGAAAAGCAAAGCACTACTTTTAAACAGAATCACCTGTGTGTCGCTCGCTCAATTAGGAATACAGGAAAACCGAAAAGTGTTATCTCGCACTGTACGGCACAGAAACTAGTTTCCATCGAAAGAACAGAAAAGCAAAGCACAACTTTGTAAACTAAATCACATACGTGTCGCCCGTTCAATTATTACAACAGGAAAACTGAAAAGTGATATATCACACTGTACAGCACAGAAACAAGTTTCCAAGAAGAACAGAAACCCAAAGCACTACTTTGTAAACTAAATCACATGTGTGTCGCTCGCTCAATTAGGAATACAGGGAAATCGAAAAGTGTTATCTCACACTGTATGGCACAGAAACAAGTTTCCAAAGAAAGAACAGAAACGGAAAGCACAACTTTGTAAACTAAATGACATACGTGTCGCCTGTTCAATTATTATAAAAGGAAAACTGAAAAGTGATATAACACACTGTACAGCACAGGAACATGTTTCCTTCGAAAGAACAGAAACGCAAAGCACAACTTTGTAAACTAATTCACATACGTGTCGCCTGTTCAATTATTATAACAGGAAAACGGAAAAGAGATATATCACATTGTACAGCACAGGAACATGTTTCCATCGAAAGAATAGAAACGCAAAGCACAACTTTGTAAACTAATTCACATATTTGTCGCCTATTCAATTATTATAACAGGAAAACTGAAAAGTGATATAACCCTAACCCTACCCCTAACCCTAAGGCCCTAACCCTAAGCCTAACCCTAACCCTAACCCTAACCCTAACGCTTACCTTATCCCTTACCCAGCCCTAACCCAACCCTACACCTAACCCTAACACTAACCCTAACCCTAACTTGTTCCTAACAGGAACAAGTTTCCAACGAAAGAACGTAAATGAAAAGCACTACTTTGTAAACTGAATCACATGTGTGTCGCTCGCTCAATTAGGAATACAGGGAAACCGAAAAGTGTTATCTCACACTGTATGGCACAGAAACATGTTTCCAAAGAAAGAACAGAAACGGAAAGCACAACTTTGTAAACTAAATGACATACGTGTCGCCTGTTCAATTATTATAAGAGGAAAACTGAAAAGTGATATAACACACTGAACAGCACAGGAACATGTTTCCATCGAAAGAACAGAAATGCAAAGCACAACTTTGTAAACTAATTCACATACGTGTCGCCTGTTCAATTATTATAACAGGAAAACGGAAAAGTGATATATCACATTGTACAGCACAGGAACATGTTTCCATCGAAAGAACAGAAACGCAAAGCACAACTTTGTAAAATAATTCACATATGTGTCGCCTATTCAATTATTATAACAGGAAAACTGAAAAGTGATATAACCCTAACCCTAACCCTAACCCTAAGGCCCTAACACTAAGCCTAACCCTAACCCTAACCCTAACCCTAACGCTTACCTTATCCCTTACCCAGCCCTAACCTAACCCTAAACCTAACCCTAACACTAACCCTAACCCTAACTTGTTCCTAACAGGAACAAGTTTCCAACGAAAGAACGTAAATGAAAAGCACTACTTTGTAAACTGAATCACATGTGTGTCGCTCGCTCAATTAGGAATACAGGGAAACCGAAAAGTGTTATCTCACACTGTATGGCACAGAAACAAGTTTCCAAAGAAAGAACAGAAACGGAAAGCACAACTTTGTAAACTAAATGACATACGTGTCGCCTGTTCAATTATTATAAGAGGAAAACTGAAAAGTGATATAACACACTGAACAGCACAGGAACATGTTTCCATCGAAAGAACAGAAACGCAAAGCACAACTTTGTAAACTAATTCACATACGTGTCGCCTGTTCAATTATTATAACAGGAAAACTGAAAAGTGATATATCACATTGTACAGCACAGAAACAAGTTTCAAATGAAAGAACAAAAAAGAAAATCACTAATTTGTCAACTAAATCACATGTGTGTCGCTAGCTCCATTAGGAATACAGGAAAACTGAACAGTAATATATCTCACTCTACAGCACAAGAACAAGTTTCCAACGAAAGAACAGAAAAGCAAAGCACTACTTTTAAACAGAATCACCTGTGTGTCGCTCGCTCAATTAGGAATACAGGAAAACTGAAAAGTGTTATCTCGCACTGTATGGCACAGAAACAAGTTTCCATTGAAAGAACAGAAACGCAAAGCACAACTTTGTAAACTACTTCACATACGTGTCGCCTGTTCAATTATTATAACAGGAAAACTGAAAAGTGATATAACCCTAACCCTAACCCTAAGGCCCTAACCCTAACCCTAACCCTAACCCTAACCCTACGGCCCTAACCCTAACCCTAACCGTAACCCTAACCCCTAACCGTAACCCTAACCCTAACCCTAACCCTAACCCTAACCCTAACCCTAACACTAACCCTATCCCTTACCCAGCCCTAACCTAACCCCAACCCTAACCCTAACCCTAACCCTAACCCTAACCCTAACCCTAACCCTAACCCTAACACTAACTTGTTCCTAACAGGAGCAAGTTTCCAACGAAAGAACGTAAATGAAGAGCACTACTTTGTAAAGTGAATCACATGTGTGTCACTCTCTCAATTAGGAATACAGGAAAACCGAAAAGTGTTATCTCGCACTGTACGGCACAGAAACTAGTTTCCATCGAAAGAACAGAAAAGCAAAGCACAACTTTGTAAACTAAATCACATACGTGTCGCCCGTTCAATTATTACAACAGGAAAACTGAAAAGTGATATATCACACTGTACAGCACAGAAACAAGTTTCCAAGAAGAACAGAAACCCAAAGCACTACTTTGTAAACTAAATCACATGTGTGTCGCTCGCTCAATTAGGAATACAGGGAAACCGGAAAGTGTTATCTCACACTGTAAGGCACAGAAACAAGTTTCCAAAGAAAGAACAGAAACGGAAAGCACAACTTTGTAAACTAAATGACATATGTGTCGCCTGTTCAATTATTATAAGAGGAAAACTGAAAAGTGATATAACACACTGTACAGCACAGGAACATGTTTCCATCGAAAGAACAGAAACGCAAAGCACAACTTTGTAAACTAATTCACATACGTGTCGCCTGTTCAATTATTATAACAGGAAAACTGAAAAGTGATATATCACATTGTACAGCACAGGAACAAGTTTCAAATGAAAGAACAAAAAAGAAAATCACTAATTTGTCAACTAAATCACATGTGTGTCGCTCGCTCCATTAGGAATACAGGAAAACTGAACAGTAATATATCTCACTGTACAGCACAAGAACAAGTTTCCAACGAAAGAACAGAAAAGCAAAGCACTACTTTTAAACAGAATCACCTGTGTGTCGCTCGCTCAATTAGGAATACAGGAAAACTGAAAAGTGTTATCTCGCACTGTACGGCACAGAAACAACTTTCCATTGAAAGAACAGAAACGCAAAGCACAACTTTGTAAACTAATTCACATACGTGTCGCCTGTTAAATTATTATAACAGGAAAACTGAAAAGTGATATAACCCTAACCCTAACCCTAACCCTAAGGCCCTAACCCTAATCCTAACCCTAACCTTAACCCTAACGCTAACCCTAACCCTAAGGCCCTAATCCTAACCCTAACACTAACTCTAACCCCTAACCCTAACCCTAAACCTAACCCTAACCCTAATGCTAACCCTATCCCTTACCCAGCCCTAACCTAACCCTAACCCTAACCCTAACCCTAACCCTAACCCTAACCCTAACCCTAACTTGTTCCTAACAGGAACATGTTCCTAACAGGAACAAGTTTCCAACGAAAGAACATAAATGAAAAGCAGTACTTTGTAAAGTGAATCACATGTGTGTCACTCGCTGAATTAGGAATACAGGAAAACCGAAAAGTGTTATCTCGCACTGTACGGTACAGAAACTAGTTTCCATCGAAAGAACAGAAAAGCAAAGCACAACTTTGTAAACTAAATCACATACGTGTCGCCCGTTCAATTATTATAACAGGAAAACTGAAAAGTGATATATCACACTGTACAGCACAGAAACAAGTTTCCAAGAAGAACAGAAACCCAAAGCACTACTTTGTAAACTAAATCACATGTGTGTCGCTCGCTCAATTAGGAATACAGGGAAACCGAAAAGTGTTATCTCACACTGTATGGCACAGAAACAAGTTTCCAAAGAAAGAACAGAAACGGAAAGCACAACTTTGTAAACTAAATGACATATGTGTCGCCTGTTCAATTATTATAAGAGGAAAACTGAAAAGTGATATAACACACTGTACAGCACAGGAACATGTTTCCATCGAAAGAACAGAAACGCAAAGCACAACTTTGTAAACTAATTCACATACGTGTCGCCTGTTCAATTATTATAACAGGAAAACTGAAAAGTGATATAACCCTAACCCTAACACTATCCCTAACCCTAACCCTAAAGCTAACCCTATCCCTTACCCAGCCCTAACCTAACCCTAACCCTAACCCTAACCCTAACCCTAACCCTAACCCTAACCCTAACTTGTTCCTAACAGGAACAAGTTTCCAACGAAAGAACGTAAATGAAAAGCACTACTTTGTAAACTGAATCACATGTGTGTCGCTCGCTCAATTAGGAATACAGGGAAACCGAAAAGTGTTATCTCACACTGTATGGCACAGAAACATGTTTCCAAAGAAAGAACAGAAACGGAAAGCACAACTTTGTAAACTAAATGACATACGTGTCGCCTGTTCAATTATTATAAGAGGAAAACTGAAAAGTGATATAACACACTGAACAGCACAGGAACATGTTTCCATCGAAAGAACAGAAACGCAAAGCACAACTTTGTAAACTAATTCACATACGTGTCGCCTGTTCAATTATTATAACAGGAAAACGGAAAAGTGATATATCACATTGTACAGCACAGGAACATGTTTCCATCGAAAGAACAGAAACGCAAAGCACAACTTTGTAAACTAATTCACATATGTGTCACCTATTCAATTATTATAACAGGAAAACTGAAAAGTGATATAACCCTAACCCTAACCCTAACCCTAAGGCCCTAACCCTAAGCCTAACCCTAACCCTAACCCTAACCCTAACGCTTACCTTATCCCTTACCCAGCCCTAACCTAACCCTAAACCTAACCCTAACACTAACCCTAACCCTAACTTGTTCCTAACAGGAACAAGTTTCCAACGAAAGAACGTAAATGAAAAGCACTACTTTGTAAACTGAATCACATGTGTGTCGCTCGCTCAATTAGGAATACAGGGAAACCGAAAAGTGTTATCTCACACTGTATGGCACAGAAACAAGTTTCCAAAGAAAGAACAGAAACGGAAAGCACAACTTTGTAAACTAAATGACATACGTGTCGCCTGTTCAATTATTATAACAGGAAAACTGAAAAGTGATATAACCCTAACCCTAACCCTAACCCTAAGGCCCTAACCCTAACCCTAATCCTAACCCTAACCTCTAACCCTAACCCTAACCCTAACCCTAACCTCAACCCTAACGCTAACCCTAACCCCTAACCCTAACCCTAACGCTAATCCTATCGCTTACCCAGCCCTAACCTAACCCTAACCCTAACCCTAACCCTAACGCTAACCCTATCCCTTACACAGCCCTAACCTAACACTAACCTTAACCCTAACCCTAACCCTAACCCTAACCCTAACCCTAACGCTAACCCTATCCCTTACCCAGCCCTAACCCTAACCATAACCCTAAGGCCCTAACCCTAACCCTAACCCTAACCCTAACCCTAACCCTAACCCCTAACCCTAACCCTAACCCTAAACCTAACCCTAAACCTAACTCTAACCCTTACGCTAACCCTATCCCTTACCCAGCCCTAACCTAACCCTAACCCTAACCCTAACCCTAACCCTAACCCTAACCCTAAATTTTTCCTAACAGGAACAAGTTTCCAACGAAAGAATGTAAATGAAAAGCACTACTTTGTAAACTGAATCACATGTGTGTCACTCACTCAATTAGGAATACAGGAAAACCGAAAAGTTTTATCTCGCACTGTACGGCACAGAAACTAGTTTCCATCGAAAGAACAGAAAAGCAAAGCACAACTTTGTAATCTAAATCACATACGTGTCGCCCGTTCAATTATTACAACAGGAAAACTGAAAAGTGATATATCACACTGTACAGCACAGAAACAAGTTTCCAAGAAGAACAGAAACCCAAAGCACTACTTTGTAAACTAAATCACATGTGTGTCCCTCGCTCAATTAGGAATACAGGGAAACCGGAAAGTGTTATCTCACAGTGTATGGCACAGAAACAAGTTTCCAAAGAAAGAACAGAAACGCAAAGCACAAGTTTGTAAACTAAATGACATACGTGTCACCTGTTCTATTATTATAAGAGGAAAACTGAAAAGTGATATAACACACTGTACAGCACAGGAACACGTTTCCATCGAAAGAACAGAAAGGCAAAGCACAACTTTGTAAACTAAATCACATACGTGTCGCCCGTTCAATTATTACAACAGGAAAACTGAAAAGTGATATATCACACTGTACAGCACAGAAACAAGTTTGCAACAGAAGAACAGAAACCCAAAGCACTACTTTGTAAACTAAATCACATGTGTGTCGCTCACTCAATTAGGAATACGGGAAAACTGAAAAGGGTTATCTCGCACTGTACGGCACAGAAACAAGTTTCCATTGAAAGAACAGAAACTCAAAGCACAACTTTGTAAACTAATTCACATATGTGTCGCTTGTTCAATTATTATAACAGGAAAACTGAAAAGTGATATAACCCTAACCCTAACCCTAACCCTAACCCTAAGGACCTAAACCTAACCCTAACCCTAACCCTAACCCTAACCCCTAACCCTAACCCTAACCCTAACCCTATCCCTAACCCTAACACTAACGCTAATCCTATCCCTTACCCAGCCCTAACCTAACCTTAACCCTAACCCTAACCCTAACCCTAACCCTAACTTGTTCCTAACAGGAACAAGTTTCCAACGAAAGAACGTAAATGAAAAGCACTACTTTGTAAACTGAATCACATGTGTGTCACTCGCTCAATTAGGAATACAGGAAAACTGAAAAGTGTTATCTCGCACTGTACGGCACAGAAACTAGTTTCCATTGAAAGAACAGAAAAGCAAAGCACAACTTTGTAAACTAAATCACATACGTGTCGCCCGTTCAATTATTACAACAGTAAAACTGAAAAGTGATATATCACACTGTACAGCACAGAAACAAGTTTCCAAGAAGAACAGAAACCCAAAGCACTACTTGGTAAACTAAATCACATGTGTGTCCCTCGCTTAATTAGGAATACAGGGAAACCGGAAAGTGTTATCTCACACTGTATGGCACAGAAACAAGTTTCCAAAGAAAGAACAGAAACGCAAAGCACAACTTTGTAAACTAAATATCATACGTGTCGCCTGTTCAATTATTATAAGAGGAAAACTGAAAAGTGATATAACACACTGTACAGCACAGGAACATGTTTCCATCGAAAGAACAGAAAGGCAAAGCACAACTTTGTAAACTAATTCACATACGTGTCGCCTGTTCAATTATTATAACAGGAAAACTGAAAAGTGATATATCACATTGTACAGCACAGGGACAAGTTTCAAATGAAAGAACAAAAAAGAAAATCACTAATTTGTAAACTAAATCACATGTGTGTCGCTTGCTCCATTAGGAATACTGGAAAACTGAACAGTAATATATCTCACTGTACAGCACAAGAACAAGTTTCCAACGAAAGAAGAGAAAAGCAAAGCACTACTTTTAAACAGAATCACCTGTGTGTCGCTCGCTCAATTAGGAATACAGGAAAACTGAAAAGTGTTATCTCGCACTGTACAGCACAGAAACAAGTTTCCATTGAAAGAACAGAAACGCAAAGCACAACTTTGTAAACTAATTCACATATGTGTCGCCTGTTCAATTATTATAACAGGAAAACTGAAAAGTGATATAACCCTAACCCTAACCCTAAACCTAACCCTAACCCCTAACCCTAACCCTAACCCTAACGCTAACCCTAACCCTAACCCTCACTTGTTCCTAACAGTAACAAGTTTCCTAACAGGAACAAGTTTCCAACGAAAGAATGTAAATGAAAAGCACTACTTTGTAAACTGAATCACATGTGTGTCACTCGCTCAATTAGGAATACAGGAAAACCGAAAAGTGTTATCTCGCACTGTACGGCACAGAAACTAGTTTCCATCGAAAGATCAGAAAAGCAAAGCACAACTTTGTAAACTAAATCACATACGTGTCGCCCGTTCAATTATTACAACAGGAAAACTGAAAAGTGATATATCACACTGTACAGCATAGAAACAATTTTCCAAGAAGAACAGAAACCCAAAGCACTACTTTGTAAACTAAATCACAAGTGTGTCGCTCACTCAATTAGGAATACAGGGAAACTGGAAAGTGTTATCTCACACTGTACGGCACAGAAACAAGTTTCCATTGAAAGAACAGAAACGCAAAGCACAACTTTGTAAACTAATTCACATATGTGTCGCCTGTTCAATTATTATAACAGGAAAACTGAAAAGTGATATAACCCTAACCCTAACCCTAACCCTAAGGCCCTAACCCTAACCCTAACCCCTAACCCTAACCCTAATCCCTAACTCTAACCCTAACCCTAACCCTAAACCTAACCCTAACCCTAACGCTAACCCTAACCCTAACCCTAACCCTAACCCTAACCCTAACCCTAACCCTAACCCTAACCCTAACTTGTTCCTAACAGTAACAAGTTTCCTAACAGGAACAAGTTTCCAACGAAAGAATGTAAATGAAAAGCACTACTTTGTAAACTGAATCACATGTGTGTCACTCGCTCAATTAGGAATACAGGAAAACTGAAAAGTGTTATCTCGCACTGTACGGCACAGAAACTAGTTTCCATCGAAAGAACAGAAAAGCAAAGCACAACTTTGTAAACTAAATCACATACATTTCGCCCATTCAATTATTACAACAGGAAACCTGAAAAGTGATATATCACACTGTACAGCACAGAAACAAGTTTCCAAGAAGAACAGAAACCCAAAGCACTACTTTGTAAAATAAATCACAAGTGTGTCGCTCACTCAATTAGGAATACAGGGAAACCGGAAAGTGTTATATCACACTGTATGGCACAGAAACAAGTTTCCAAAGAAAGAACAGAAACGCAAAGCACAACTTTGTAAACTAATT